>NC_064927.1:53215431-53518461 GCF_023897955.1 Schistocerca gregaria
AACTGCTACTGGTCTCCCAGGAATCGATCAAAGCATAGACAGTTTGAGGCATTCCTCCCATGGACAAACGTCGGCTTAATGCCTATTGTATTCAATCCTGACGCAATGACTGTGCTTCATCAAAACTCTGAAGGTCCACAGGGTACAGGAAGCCTCCAGCTATGCTCCGGAAACTACTACTGGTCTCCAAGGAATCGATCAAACACAGACACTTTGTAGTACTACTCCCCAGCACTGAACTCTGATTGGTGCCTGTTGTTTTTAATCCCGATGCAAATTGTGGATGATCGCCAATGTTAAGGTCCACAGCTTACATGAAGCCACCAGCTGTGCCTCGGAAACTACTACTGGTCTCCCAGGGTTCCATCAAAGCATAGACAGTTTGAGGCATTACTTCCATCGACAGAAGTCGGCATGGTGCCTGTTGTATTCAATCTCTATTCAACTTCTGTGTTTCATCAACACTCTGAAGGTCCACAGATTACAGGAAGCCTCCAGTTGTGCTTCAGAAACTACTACTAGTATCCCTGGAATCGATCAACCATAGACAGTTTAAGGCATTACTACAATGGACGAAAGTCGTCATGGTGCCTGTTTTATTCAATCACGACGCAATCTGTATGTTTCATCAACACTCTGAAGGTCCACAGATTACAGGAAGCCTCCAGTTGTGCTTCAGAAACTACTACTAGTATCCCTGGAATCGATCAAACCATAGACAGTTTAAGGCATTACTACAATGGACTAAAGTCGTCATGGTGCCTGTTTTATTCAATCACGACGTAATCTGTATGTTTCATCAACACTCTGAAGGTCCACAGATTACAGGAAGCCACCAGTTGTGCTTCAGAACCTACTACTAGTATCCCTGGAATCCATCAAACCATAGACAGTTTAAGGCATTACTACAATGGACTAAAGTCGTCATGGTGCCTGTTTTATTCAATCACGACGCAATCTGTATGTTTCATCAACACTCTGAAGGTCCACAGATTACAGGAAGCCTCCAGTTGTGCTTCAGAAACTACTACTAGTATCCCTGGAATCGATCAAACCATAGACAGTTTAAGGCATTACTACAATGGACTAAAGTCGTCATGGTGCCTGTTTTATTCAATCACGACGCAATCTGTATGTTTCATCAACACTCTGAAGGTCCACAGATTACAGGAAGCCTCCTGTTGTGCTTCAGAAACTACTACTAGTATCCCTGGAATCGATCAAACCATAGACAGTTTAAGGCATTACTACAATGGACTAAAGTCGTCATGGTGCCTGTTTTATTCAATCACGACGCAATCTGTATGTTTCATCAACACTCTGAAGGTCCACAGATTACAGGAAGCCTCCAGTTGTGCTTCAGAAACTACTACAAGTATCCCTGGAATCGATCAAACCATAGACAGTTTAAGGCATTACTACAATGGACTAAAGTCGTCATGGTGCCTGTTTTATTCAATCACGACGCAATCTGTATGTTTCATCAACACTCTGAAGGTCCACAGATTACAGGAAGCCTCCAGTTGTGCTTCAGAAACTACTACTAGTATCCCTGGAATCGATCAAACCATAGACAGTTTAAGGCATTACTACAATGGACTAAAGTCGTCATGGTGCCTGTTTTATTCAATCACGACGCAATCTGTATGTTTCATCAACACTCTGAAGGTCCACAGATTACAGGAAGCCTCCAGTTGTGCTTCAGAAACTACTACTAGTATCCCTGGAATCGATCAAACCATAGACAGTTTAAGGCATTACTACAATGGACTAAAGTCGTCATGGTGCCTGTTTTATTCAATCACGACGCAATCTGTATGTTTCATCAACACTCTGAAGGTCCACAGATTACAGGAAGCCTCCAGTTGTGCTTCAGAAACTACTACTAGTATCCCTGGAATCGATCAAACCATAGACAGTTTAAGGCATTACTACAATGGACTAAAGTCGTCATGGTGCCTGTTTTATTCAATCACGACGCAATCTGTATGTTTCATCAACACTCTGAAGGTCCACAGATTACAGGAAGCCTCCTGTTGTGCTTCAGAAACTACTACTAGTATCCCTGGAATCGATCAAACCATAGACAGTTTATGGCATTACTACAATGGACTAAAGACGTCATGGTGCCTGTTTTATTCAATCACGACGCAATCTGTATGTTTCATCAACACTCTGAAGGTCCACAGATTACAGGAAGCCTCCAGTTGTGCTTCAGAAACTACTACTAGTATCCCTGGAATCGATCAAACCATAGACAGTTTAAGGCATTACTACAATGGACTAAAGTCGTCATGGTGCCAGTTTTATTCAATCACGACGCAATCTGTATGTTTCATCAACACTCTGAAGGTCCACAGATTACAGGAAGCCTCCAGTTGTGCTTCAGAAACTACTACAAGTATCCCTGGAATCGATCAAACCATAGACAGTTTAAGGCATTACTACAATGGACTAAAGTCGTCATGGTGCCTGTTTTATTCAATCACGACGCAATCTGTATGTTTCATCTACACTCTGAAGGTCCACAGATTACAGGAAGCCTCCTGTTGTGCTTCAGAAACTACTACTAGTATCCCTGGAATCGATCAAACCATAGACAGTTTATGGCATTACTACAATGGACTAAAGACGTCATGGTGCCTGTTTTATTCAATCACGACGCAATCTGTATGTTTCATCAACACTCTGAAGGTCCACAGATTACAGGAAGCCTCCAGTTGTGCTTCAGAAGCTACTACTAGTATCCCTGGAATTGATCAAACCATAGACAGTATAAGGCATTACTACAATGGACTAAAGTCGTCATGGTGCCAGTTTTATTCAATCACGACGCAATCTGTATGTTTCATCAACACTCTGAAGGTCCACAGATTACAGGAAGCCTCCTGTTGTGCTTCAGAAACTACTACTAGTATCCCTGGAATCGATCAAACCATAGACAGTTTAAGGCATTACTACAATGGACTAAAGTCGTCATGGTGCCTGTTTTATTCAATCACGACGCAATCTGTATGTTTCATCAACACTCTGAAGGTCCACAGATTACAGGAAGCCTCCAGTAGTGCTTCAGAAACTACTACTAGTATCCCTGGAATCGATCAAACCATAGACAGTTTAAGGCATTACTACAATGGACTAAAGTCGTCATGGTGCCTGTTTTATTCAATCACGACGCAATCTGTATGTTTCATCAACACTCTGAAGGTCCACAGATTACAGGAAGCCTCCAGTTGTGCTTCAGAAACTACTACTAGTATCCCTGGAATCGATCAAACCATAGACAGTTTAAGGCATTACTACAATGGACTAAAGTCGTCATGGTGCCTGTTTTATTCAATCACGATGCAATCTGTATGTTTCATCAACACTCTGAAGGTCCACAGATTACAGGAAGCCTCCTGTTGTGCTTCAGAAACTACTACTAGTATCCCTGGAATCGATCAAACCATAGACAGTTTAAGGCATTACTACAATGGACTAAAGTCGTCATGGTGCCTGTTTTATTCAATCACGACGCAATCTGTATGTTTCATCAACACTCTGAAGGTCCACAGATTACAGGAAGCCTCCAGTAGTGCTTCAGAAACTACTACTAGTATCCCTGGAATCGATCAAACCATAGAAAGTTTAAGGCATTACTACAATGGACTAAAGTCGTCATGGTGCCTGTTTTATTCAATCACGACGCAATCTGTATGTTTCATCAACACTCTGAAGGTCCACAGATTAAAGGAAGCCTCCAGCTGTGCTTCGGAATTTACTACTGGTCTCCTGGGAATCGATCAAAGCATAGACAGTTTGAGGCAGTACTTCCATACACAAAAGTCGGCATGGTGCCAGATGTATTCAATCCAGATGCAATTACTGTGTTTCATCAACACTCTGAAGGTCCACAGATTACAGCAAGCCTCCAGCTCTACTTCGGAAACTATTACTGGTCTCCCAGGAATTAATCAAACACAGACGGTTTGAAGTATTCTAACCAGCACTGAAGTCGGCAAAGTGCTTGTTGTTTTTATTCCCGATGCAAATTGTGGATCATCGCCAATGTTAAGGTCCACAGATTACAGGAAGCCTCACGTTTTGCTTCGGAATCTACTACTGCCCTCCCAGGAATTGATCAAAACATAGACTGTTTGAGGCAATTCTCCCATGGACAAAAGTCGGCATGGTGACTGTTGTATTCAATCCCGATGCAAGATATGTGTTCTGAAAGCCCACAGATTACAGGATTCCTCCAGCTGTGCTTCGGAAACTGCTACTGGTCTCCCAGGAATCGATCAAAGCATAGACAGTTTGAGGCATTCCTCCCATGGACAAACGTCGGCTTAATGCCTATTGTATTCAATCCTGACGCAATGACTGTGCTTCATCAAAACTCTGAAGGTCCACAGGGTACAGGAAGCCTCCAGCTATGCTCCGGAAACTACTACTGGTCTCCAAGGAATCGATCAAACACAGACACTTTGTAGTACTACTCCCCAGCACTGAACTCTGATTGGTGCCTGTTGTTTTTAATCCCGATGCAAATTGTGGATGATCGCCAATGTTAAGGTCCACAGCTTACATGAAGCCACCAGCTGTGCCTCGGAAACTACTACTGGTCTCCCAGGGTTCCATCAAAGCATAGACAGTTTGAGGCATTACTTCCATCGACAGAAGTCGGCATGGTGCCTGTTGTATTCAATCTCTATTCAACTTCTGTGTTTCATCAACACTCTGAAGGTCCACAGATTACAGGAAGCCTCCAGTTGTGCTTCAGAAACTACTACTAGTATCCCTGGAATCGATCAAACCATAGACAGTTTAAGGCATTACTACAATGGACGAAAGTCGTCATGGTGCCTGTTTTATTCAATCACGACGCAATCTGTATGTTTCATCAACACTCTGAAGGTCCACAGATTACAGGAAGCCTCCAGTTGTGCTTCAGAAACTACTACTAGTATCCCTGGAATCGATCAAACCATAGACAGTTTAAGGCATTACTACAATGGACTAAAGTCGTCATGGTGCCTGTTTTATTCAATCACGACGCAATCTGTATGTTTCATCAACACTCTGAAGGTCCACAGATTACAGGAAGCCACCAGTTGTGCTTCAGAAACTACTACTAGTATCCCTGGAATCCATCAAACCATAGACAGTTTAAGGCATTACTACAATGGACTAAAGTCGTCATGGTGCCTGTTTTATTCAATCACGACGCAATCTGTATGTTTCATCAACACTCTGAAGGTCCACAGATTACAGGAAGCCTCCAGTTGTGCTTCAGAAACTACTACTAGTATCCCTGGAATCGATCAAACCATAGACAGTTTAAGGCATTACTACAATGGACTAAAGTCGTCATGGTGCCTGTTTTATTCAATCACGACGCAATCTGCATGTTTCATCAACACTCTGAAGGTCCACAGATTACAGGAAGCCTCCTGTTGTGCTTCAGAAACTACTACTAGTATCCCTGGAATCGATCAAACCATAGACAGTTTAAGGCGTTACTACAATGGACTAAAGTCGTCATGGTGCCTGTTTTATTCAATCACGACGCAATCTGTATGTTTCATCAACACTCTGAAGGTCCACAGATTACAGGAAGCCTCCAGTTGTGCTTCAGAAACTACTACAAGTATCCCTGGAATCGATCAAACCATAGACAGTTTAAGGCATTACTACAATGGACTAAAGTCGTCATGGTGCCTGTTTTATTCAATCACGACGCAATCTGTATGTTTCATCAACACTCTGAAGGTCCACAGATTACAGGAAGCCTCCAGTTGTGCTTCAGAAACTACTACTAGTATCCCTGGAATCGATCAAACCATAGACAGTTTAAGGCATTACTACAATGGACTAAAGTCGTCATGGTGCCTGTTTTATTCAATCACGACGCAATCTGTATGTTTCATCAACACTCTGAAGGTCCACAGATTACAGGAAGCCTCCAGTTGTGCTTCAGAAACTACTACTAGTATCCCTGGAATCGATCAAACCATAGACAGTTTAAGGCATTACTACAATGGACTAAAGTCGTCATGGTGCCTGTTTTATTCAATCACGACGCAATCTGTATGTTTCATCAACACTCTGAAGGTCCACAGATTACAGGAAGCCTCCAGTTGTGCTTCAGAAACTACTACTAGTATCCCTGGAATCGATCAAACCATAGACAGTTTAAGGCATTACTACAATGGACTAAAGTCGTCATGGTGCCTGTTTTATTCAATCACGACGCAATCTGTATGTTTCATCAACACTCTGAAGGTCCACAGATTACAGGAAGCCTCCTGTTGTGCTTCAGAAACTACTACTAGTATCCCTGGAATCGATCAAACCATAGACAGTTTATGGCATTACTACAATGGACTAAAGACGTCATGGTGCCTGTTTTATTCAATCACGACGCAATCTGTATGTTTCATCAACACTCTGAAGGTCCACAGATTACAGGAAGCCTCCAGTTGTGCTTCAGAAACTACTACTAGTATCCCTGGAATCGATCAAACCATAGACAGTTTAAGGCATTACTACAATGGACTAAAGTCGTCATGGTGCCAGTTTTATTCAATCACGACGCAATCTGTATGTTTCATCAACACTCTGAAGGTCCACAGATTACACGAAGCCTCCAGTTGTGCTTCAGAAACTACTACTAGTATCCCTGGAATCGATCAAACCATAGACAGTTTAAGGCATTACTACAATGGACGAAAGTCGTCATGGTGCCTGTTTTATTCAATCACGACGCAATCTGTATGTTTAATCAACACTCTGAAGGTCCACAGATTACAGGAAGCCTCCTGTTGTGCTTCAGAAACTACTACTAGTATCCCTGGAATCGATCAAACCATAGACAGTTTATGGCATTACTACAATGGACTAAAGACGTCATGGTGCCTGTTTTATTCAATCACGACGCAATCTGTATGTTTCATCAACACTCTGAAGGTCCACAGATTACAGGAAGCCTCCAGTTGTGCTTCAGAAGCTACTACTAGTATCCCTGGAATCGATCAAACCATAGACAGTTTAAGGCATTACTACAATGGACTAAAGTCGTCATGGTGCCAGTTTTATTCAATCACGACGCAATCTGTATGTTTCATCAACACTCTGAAGGTCCACAGATTACAGGAAGCCTCCTGTTGTGCTTCAGAAACTACTACTAGTATCCCTGGAATCGATCAAACCATAGACAGTTTAAGGCATTACTACAATGGACTAAAGTCGTCATGGTGCCTGTTTTATTCAATCACGACGCAATCTGTATGTTTCATCAACACTCTGAAGGTCCACAGATTACAGGAAGCCTCCAGTAGTGCTTCAGAAACTACTACTAGTATCCCTGGAATCGATCAAACCATAGACAGTTTAAGGCATTACTACAATGGACTAAAGTCGTCATGGTGCCTGTTTTATTCAATCACGACGCAATCTGTATGTTTCATCAACACTCTGAAGGTCCACAGATTACAGGAAGCCTCCAGTTGTGCTTCAGAAACTACTACTAGTATCCCTGGAATCGATCAAACCATAGACAGTTTAAGGCATTACTACAATGGACTAAAGTCGTCATGGTGCCTGTTTTATTCAATCACGATGCAATCTGTATGTTTCATCAACACTCTGAAGGTCCACAGATTACAGGAAGCCTCCTGTTGTGCTTCAGAAACTACTACTAGTATCCCTGGAATCGATCAAACCATAGACAGTTTAAGGCATTACTACAATGGACTAAAGTCGTCATGGTGCCTGTTTTATTCAATCACGACGCAATCTGTATGTTTCATCAACACTCTGAAGGTCCACAGATTACAGGAAGCCTCCAGTAGTGCTTCAGAAACTACTACTAGTATCCCTGGAATTGATCAAACCATAGACAGTTTAAGGCATTACTACAATGGACTAAAGTCGTCATGGTGCCTGTTTTATTCAATCACGACGCAATCTGTATGTTTCATCAACACTCTGAAGGTCCACAGATTACAGGAAGCCTCCAGTTGTGCTTCAGAAACTACTACTAGTATCCCTGGAATCGATCAAACCATAGACAGTTTAAGGCATTACTACAATGGACTAAAGTCGTCATGGTGCCTGTTTTATTCAATCACGACGCAATCTGTATGTTTCATCAACACTCTGAAGGTCCACAGATTACAGGAAGCCTCCAGTTGTGCTTCAGAAACTACTACTAGTATCCCTGGAATCGATCAAACCATAGACAGTTTAAGGCATTACTACAATGGACTAAAGTCGTCATGGTGCCTGTTTTATTCAATCACGACGCAATCTGTATGTTTCATCAACACTCTGAAGGTCCACAGATTACAGGAAGCCTCCAGTTGTGCTTCAGAAACTACTACTAGTATCCCTGGAATCGATCAAACCATAGACAGTTTAAGGCATTACTACAATGGACTAAAGTCGTCATGGTGCCTGTTTTATTCAATCACGACGCAATCTGTATGTTTCATCAACACTCTGAAGGTCCACAGATTACAGGAAGCCTCCAGTTGTGCTTCAGAAACTACTACTAGTATCCCTGGAATCGATCAAACCATAGACAGTTTAAGGCATTACTACAATGGACTAAAGTCGTCATGGTGCCTGTTTTATTCAATCACGACGCAATCTGTATGTTTCATCAACACTCTGAAGGTCCACAGATTACAGGAAGCCTCCAGTTGTGCTTCAGAAACTACTACTAGTATCCCTGGAATCGATCAAACCATAGACAGTTTAAGGCATTACTACAATGGACTAAAGTCGTCATGGTGCCTGTTTTATTCAATCACGACGCAATCTGTATGTTTCATCAACACTCTGAAGGTCCACAGATTACAGGAAGCCTCCAGTTGTGCTTCAGAAACTACTACTAGTATCCCTGGAATCGATCAAACCATAGAAAGTTTAAGGCATTACTACAATGGACTAAAGTCGTCATGGTGCCTGTTTTATTCAATCACGACGCAATCTGTATGTTTCATCAACACTCTGAAGGTCCACAGATTAAAGGAAGCCTCCAGCTGTGCTTCGGAATTTACTACTGGTCTCCTGGGAATCGATCAAAGCATAGACAGTTTGAGGCAGTACTTCCATACACAAAAGTCGGCATGGTGCCAGATGTATTCAATCCAGATGCAATTACTGTGTTTCATCAACACTCTGAAGGTCCACAGATTACAGCAAGCCTCCAGCTCTACTTCGGAAACTATTACTGGTCTCCCAGGAATTAATCAAACACAGACGGTTTGAAGTATTCTAACCAGCACTGAAGTCGGCAAAGTGCTTGTTGTTTTTATTCCCGATGCAAATTGTGGATCATCGCCAATGTTAAGGTCCACAGATTACAGGAAGCCTCACGTTTTGCTTCGGAATCTACTACTGCCCTCCCAGGAATTGATCAAAACATAGACTGTTTGAGGCAATTCTCCCATGGACAAAAGTCGGCATGGTGACTGTTGTATTCAATCCCGATGCAATTTCTGTGTTTCATTAACACTCTGAAGGTCCACAGATTACTGGAAGCCTCCAGCTGTGCTTCGGAAACTACTACTGGTCTCCCCTGAATCGATCAACGCGTAGACAGTTTAAGGCACTACTCCCGTTGACAAAAGTCGGCTTGGTACCTATTGTATTCAATCCCGATGCAATGTCTGTGCTTCATCAACACTCAAGAGGTCCCCAGAGTACAGGAAGCCACCAGCTGTGCTTCGGTAATTACTACTGGCCTCCCAAGAATCGATCAAAGCACAGGCAGTTTGAGGCCTTACGCCCATCGACAAAAGTCGGAATAGTGCCTGTTGTATTCAATCCCGATGCAAGATATGTGTTCTGAAAGCCCACAGATTACAGGATGCCTCCAGCTGTGCTTCGGAAACTGCTACTGGTCTCCCAGGAATCGATCAAAGCATAGACAGTTTGAGGCATTCCTCCCATGGACAAACGTCGGCTTAATGCCTATTGTATTCAATCCTGACGCAATGACTGTGCTTCATCAAAACTCTGAAGGTCCACAGGGTACAGGAAGCCTCCAGCTATGCTCCGGAAACTACTACTGGTCTCCAAGGAATCGATCAAACACAGACACTTTGTAGTACTACTCCCCAGCACTGAACTCTGATTGGTGCCTGTTGTTTTTAATCCCGATGCAAATTGTGGATGATCGCCAATGTTAAGGTCCACAGCTTACATGAAGCCACCAGCTGTGCCTCGGAAACTACTACTGGTCTCCCAGGGTTCCATCAAAGCATAGACAGTTTGAGGCATTACTTCCATCGACAGAAGTCGGCATGGTGCCTGTTGTATTCAATCTCTATTCAACTTCTGTGTTTCATCAACACTCTGAAGGTCCACAGATTACAGGAAGCCTCCAGTTGTGCTTCAGAAACTACTACTAGTATCCCTGGAATCGATCAAACCATAGACAGTTTAAGGCATTACTACAATGGACGAAAGTCGTCATGGTGCCTGTTTTATTCAATCACGACGCAATCTGTATGTTTCATCAACACTCTGAAGGTCCACAGATTACAGGAAGCCTCCAGTTGTGCTTCAGAAACTACTACTAGTATCCCTGGAATCGATCAAACCATAGACAGTTTAAGGCATTACTACAATGGACTAAAGTCGTCATGGTGCCTGTTTTATTCAATCACGACGCAATCTGTATGTTTCATCAACACTCTGAAGGTCCACAGATTACAGGAAGCCACCAGTTGTGCTTCAGAAACTACTACTAGTATCCCTGGAATCCATCAAACCATAGACAGTTTAAGGCATTACTACAATGGACTAAAGTCGTCATGGTGCCTGTTTTATTCAATCACGACGCAATCTGTATGTTTCATCAACACTCTGAAGGTCCACAGATTACAGGAAGCCTCCAGTTGTGCTTCAGAAACTACTACTAGTATCCCTGGAATCGATCAAACCATAGACAGTTTAAGGCATTACTACAATGGACTAAAGTCGTCATGGTGCCTGTTTTATTCAATCACGACGCAATCTGTATGTTTCATCAACACTCTGAAGGTCCACAGATTACAGGAAGCCTCCAGTTGTGCTTCAGAAACTACTACTAGTATCCCTGGAATCGATCAAACCATAGACAGTTTAAGGCATTACTACAATGGACTAAAGTCGTCATGGTGCCTGTTTTATTCAATCACGATGCAAACTGTATGTTTCATCAACACTCTGAAGGTCCACAGATTACAGGAAGCCTCCAGTTGTGCTTCAGAAACTACTACAAGTATCCCTGGAATCGATCAAACCATAGACAGTTTAAGGCATTACTACAATGGACTAAAGTCGTCATGGTGCCTGTTTTATTCAATCACGACGCAATCTGTATGTTTCATCAACACTCTGAAGGTCCACAGATTACAGGAAGCCTCCAGTAGTGCTTCAGAAACTACTACTAGTATCCCTGGAATCGATCAAACCATAGACAGTTTATGGCATTACTACAATGGACTTAAGACGTCATGGTGCCTGTTTTATTCAATCACGACGCAATCTGTATGTTTCATCAACACTCTGAAGGTCCACAGATTACAGGAAGCCTCCAGTTGTGCTTCAGAAACTACTACTAGTATCCCTGGAATCGATCAAACCATAGACAGTTTAAGGCATTACTACAATGGACTAAAGTCGTCATGGTGCCTGTTTTATTCAATCACGACGCAATCTGTATGTTTCATCAACACTCTGAAGGTCCACAGATTACAGGAAGCCTCCAGTTGTGCTTCAGAAACTACTACTAGTATCCCTGGAATCGATCAAACCATAGACAGTTTAAGGCATTACTACAATGGACTAAAGTCGTCATGGTGCCTGTTTTATTCAATCACGACGCAATCTGTATGTTTCATCAACACTCTGAAGGTCCACAGATTACAGGAAGCCTCCAGTTGTGCTTCAGAAACTACTACTAGTATCCCTGGAATCGATCAAACCATAGACAGTTTAAGGCATTACTACAATGGACTAAAGTCGTCATGGTGCCTGTTTTATTCAATCACGACGCAATCTGTATGTTTCATCAACACTCTGAAGGTCCACAGATTACAGGAAGCCTCCAGTTGTGCTTCAGAAACTACTACTAGTATCCCTGGAATCGATCAAACCATAGACAGTTTAAGGCATTACTACAATGGACTAAAGTCGTCATGGTGCCTGTTTTATTCAATCACGACGCAATCTGTATGTTTCATCAACACTCTGAAGGTCCACAGATTACAGGAAGCCTCCAGTTGTGCTTCAGAAACTACTACTAGTATCCCTGGAATCGATCAAACCATAGACAGTTTAAGGCATTACTACAATGGACTAAAGTCGTCATGGTGCCTGTTTTATTCAATCACGACGCAATCTGTATGTTTCATCAACACTCTGAAGGTCCACAGATTACAGGAAGCCTCCAGTTGTGCTTCAGAAACTACTACTAGTATCCCTGGAATCGATCAAACCATAGACAGTTTAAGGCATTACTACAATGGACTAAAGTCGTCATGGTGCCTGTTTTATTCAATCACGACGCAATCTGTATGTTTCATCAACACTCCGAAGGTCCACAGATTACAGGAAGCCTCCAGTTGTGCTTCAGAAACTACTACTAGTATCCCTGGAATCGATCAAACCATAGAAAGTTTAAGGCATTACTACAATGGACTAAAGTCGTCATGGTGCCTGTTTTATTCAATCACGACGCAATCTGTATGTTTCATCAACACTCTGAAGGTCCACAGATTAAAGGAAGCCTCCAGCTGTGCTTCGGAATTTACTACTGGTCTCCTGGGAATCGATCAAAGCATAGACAGTTTGAGGCAGTACTTCCATACACAAAAGTCGGCATGGTGCCAGATGTATTCAATCCAGATGCAATTACTGTGTTTCATAAACACTCTGAAGGTCCACAGATTACAGCAAGCCTCCAGCTCTACTTCGGAAACTATTACTGGTCTCCCAGGAATTAATCAAACACAGACGGTTTGAAGTATTCTAACCAGCACTGAAGTCGGCAAAGTGCTTGTTGTTTTTATTCCCGATGCAAATTGTGGATCATCGCCAATGTTAAGGTCCACAGATTACAGGAAGCCTCACGTTTTGCTTCGGAATCTACTACTGCCCTCCCAGGAATTGATCAAAACATAGACTGTTTGAGGCAATTCTCCCATGGACAAAAGTCGGCATGGTGACTGTTGTATTCAATCCCGATGCAATTTCTGTGTTTCATTAACACTCTGAAGGTCCACAGATTACTGGAAGCCTCCAGCTGTGCTTCGGAAACTACTACTGGTCTCCCCTGAATCGATCAACGCGTAGACAGTTTAAGGCACTACTCCCGTTGACAAAAGTCGGCTTGCTACCTATTGTATTCAATCCCGATGCAATGTCTGTGCTTCATCAACACTCAAGAGGTCCCCAGAGTACAGGAAGCCACCAGCTGTGCTTCGGTAATTACTACTGGCCTCCCAAGAATCGATCAAAGCACAGGCAGTTTGAGGCCTTACGCCCATCGACAAAAGTCGGAATAGTGCCTGTTGTATTCAATCCCGATGCAAGATATGTGTTCTGAAAGCCCACAGATTACAGGATGCCTCCAGCTGTGCTTCGGAAACTGCTACTGGTCTCCCAGGAATCGATCAAAGCATAGACAGTTTGAGGCATTCCTCCCATGGACAAACGTCGGCTTAATGCCTATTGTATTCAATCCTGACGCAATGACTGTGCTTCATCAAAACTCTGAAGGTCCACAGGGTACAGGAAGCCTCCAGCTATGCTCCGGAAACTACTACTGGTCTCCAAGGAATCGATCAAACACAGACACTTTGTAGTACTACTCCCCAGCACTGAACTCTGATTGGTGCCTGTTGTTTTTAATCCCGATGCAAATTGTGGATGATCGCCAATGTTAAGGTCCACAGCTTACATGAAGCCACCAGCTGTGCCTCGGAAACTACTACTGGTCTCCCAGGGTTCCATCAAAGCATAGACAGTTTGAGGCATTACTTCCATCGACAGAAGTCGGCATGGTGCCTGTTGTATTCAATCTCTATTCAACTTCTGTGTTTCATCAACACTCTGAAGGTCCACAGATTACAGGAAGCCTCCAGTTGTGCTTCAGAAACTACTACTAGTATCACTGGAATCGATCAAACCATAGACAGTTTAAGGCATTACTACAATGGACGAAAGTCGTCATGGTGCCTGTTTTATTCAATCACGACGCAATCTGTATGTTTCATCAACACTCTGAAGGTCCACAGATTACAGGAAGCCTCCAGTTGTGCTTCAGAAACTACTACTAGTATCCCTGGAATCGATCAAACCATAGACAGTTTAAGGCAATACTACAATGGACTAAAGTCGTCATGGTGCCTGTTTTATTCAATCACGACGCAATCTGTATGTTTCATCAACACTCTGAAGGTCCACAGATTACAGGAAGCCACCAGTTGTGCTTCAGAAACTACTACTAGTATCCCTGGAATCCATCAAACCATAGACAGTTTAAGGCATTACTACAATGGACTAAAGTCGTCATGGTGCCTGTTTTATTCAATCACGACGCAATCTGTATGTTTCATCAACACTCTGAAGGTCCACAGATTACAGGAAGCCTCCAGTTGTGCTTCAGAAACTACTACTAGTATCCCTGGAATCGATCAAACCATAGACAGTTTAAGGCATTACTACAATGGACTAAAGTCGTCATGGTGCCTGTTTTATTCAATCACGACGCAATCTGTATGTTTCATCAACACTCTGAAGGTCCACAGATTACAGGAAGCCTCCTGTTGTGCTTCAGAAACTACTACTAGTATCCCTGGAATCGATCAAACCATAGACAGTTTAAGGCATTACTACAATGGACTAAAGTCGTCATGGTGCCTGTTTTATTCAATCACGACGCAATCTGTATGTTTCATCAACACTCTGAAGGTCCACAGATTACAGGAAGCCTCCAGTTGTGCTTCAGAAACTACTACAAGTATCCCTGGAATCGATCAAACCATAGACAGTTTAAGGCATTACTACAATGGACTAAAGTCGTCATGGTGCCTGTTTTATTCAATCACGACGCAATCTGTATGTTTCATCAACACTCTGAAGGTCCACAGATTACAGGAAGCCTCCAGTTGTGCTTCAGAAACTACTACTAGTATCCCTGGAATCGATTAAACCATAGACAGTTTAAGGCATTACTACAATGGACTAAAGTCGTCATGGTGCCTGTTTTATTCAATCACGACGCAATCTGTATGTTTCATCAACACTCTGAAGGTCCACAGATTACAGGAAGCCTCCAGTTGTGCTTCAGAAACTACTACTAGTATCCCTGGAATCGATCAAACCATAGACAGTTTAAGGCATTACTACAATGGACTAAAGTCGTCATGGTGCCTGTTTTATTCAATCACGACGCAATCTGTATGTTTCATCAACACTCTGAAGGTCCACAGATTACAGGAAGCCTCCAGTTGTGCTTCAGAAACTACTACTAGTATCCCTGGAATCGATCAAACCATAGACAGTTTAAGGCATTACTACAATGGACTAAAGTCGTCATGGTGCCTGTTTTATTCAATCACGACGCAATCTGTATGTTTCATCAACACTCTGAAGGTCCACAGATTACAGGAAGCCTCCTGTTGTGCTTCAGAAACTACTACTAGTATCCCTGGAATCGATCAAACCATAGACAGTTTATGGCATTACTACAATGGACTAAAGACGTCATGGTGCCTGTTTTATTCAATCACGACGCAATCTGTATGTTTCATCAACACTCTGAAGGTCCACAGATTACAGGAAGCCTCCAGTTGTGCTTCAGAAACTACTACTAGTATCCCTGGAATCGATCAAACCATAGACAGTTTAAGGCATTACTACAATGGACTAAAGTCGTCATGGTGCCAGTTTTCTTCAATCACGACGCAATCTGTATGTTTCATCAACACTCTGAAGGTCCACAGATTACAGGAAGCCTCCTGTTGTGCTTCAGAAACTACTACTAGTATCCCTGGAATCGATCAAACCATAGACAGTTTAAGGCATTACTACAATGGACTAAAGTCGTCATGGTGCCTGTTTTATTCAATCACGACGCAATCTGTATGTTTCATCAACACTCTGAAGGTCCACAGATTACAGGAAGCCTCCAGTAGTGCTTCAGAAACTACTACTAGTATCCCTGGAATCGATCAAACCATAGACAGTTTAAGGCATTACTACAATGGACTAAAGTCGTCATGGTGCCTGTTTTATTCAATCACGACGCAATCTGTACGTTTCATCAACACTCTGAAGGTCCACAGATTACAGGAAGCCTCCAGTTGTGCTTCAGAAACTACTACTAGTATCCCTGGAATCGATCAAACCATAGACAGTTTAAGGCATTACTACAATGGACTAAAGTCGTCATGGTGCCTGTTTTATTCAATCACGACGCAATCTGTATGTTTCATCAACACTCTGAAGGTCCACAGAATACAGGAAGCCTCCAGTTGTGCTTCAGAAACTACTACTAGTATCCCTGGAATCGATCAAACCATATACAGTTTAAGGCATTACTACAATGGACTAAAGTCGTCATGGTGCCTGTTTTATTCAATCACGACGCAATCTGTATGTTTCATCAACACTCTGAAGGTCCACAGATTACAGGAAGCCTCCAGTTGTGCTTCAGAAACTACTACTAGTATCCCTGGAATCGATCAAACCATAGACAGTTTAAGGCATTACTACAATGGACTAAAGTCGTCATGGTGCCTGTTTTATTCAATCACGACGCAATCTGTATGTTTCATCAACACTCTGAAGGTCCACAGATTACAGGAAGCCTCCTGTTGTGCTTCAGAAACTACTACTAGTATCCCTGGAATCGATCAAACCATAGACAGTTTATGGCATTACTACAATGGACTAAAGTCGTCATGGTGCCTGTTTTATTCAATCACGACGCAATCTGTATGTTTCATCAACACTCTGAAGGTCCACAGATTACAGGAAGCCTCCAGTTGTGCTTCAGAAACTACTACTAGTATCCCTGGAATCGATCAAACCATAGACAGTTTAAGGCATTACTACAATGGACTAAAGTCGTCATGGTGCCAGTTTTATTCAATCACGACGCAATCTGTATGTTTCATCAACACTCTGAAGGTCCACAGATTACAGGAAGCCTCCTGTTGTGCTTCAGAAACTACTACTAGTATCCCTGGAATCGATCAAACCATAGACAGTTTAAGGCATTACTACAATGGACTAAAGTCGTCATGGTGCCTGTTTTATTCAATCACGACGCAATCTGTATGTTTCATCAACACTCTGAAGGTCCACAGATTACAGGAAGCCTCCAGTAGTGCTTCAGAAACTACTACTAGTATCCCTGGAATCGATCAAACCATAGACAGTTTAAGGCATTACTACAATGGACTAAAGTCGTCATGGTGCCTGTTTTATTCAATCACGACGCAATCTGTATGTTTCATCAACACTCTGAAGGTCCACAGATTACAGGAAGCCTCCAGTTGTGCTTCAGAAACTACTACTAGTATCCCTGGAATCGATCAAACCATAGACAGTTTAAGGCATTACTACAATGGACTAAAGTCGTCATGGTGCCTGTTTTATTCAATCACGACGCAATCTGTATGTTTCATCAACACTCTGAAGGTCCACAGATTACAGGAAGCCTCCAGTTGTGCTTCAGAAACTACTACTAGTATCCCTGGAATCGATCAAACCATAGACAGTTTAAGGCATTACTACAATGGACTAAAGTCGTCATGGTGCCTGTTTTATTCAATCACGACGCAATCTGTATGTTTCATCAACACTCTGAAGGTCCACAGAATACAGGAAGCCTCCAGTTGTGCTTCAGAAACTACTACTAGTATCCCTGGAATCGATCAAACCATAGACAGTTTAAGGCATTATTACAATGGACTAAAGTCGTCATGGTGCCTGTGTTATTCAATCACGATGCAATCTGTATGTTTCATCAACACTCTGAAGGTCCACAGATTACAGGAAGCCTCCAGTTGTGCTTCAGAAACTACTACTAGTATCCCTGGAATCGATCAAACCATAGACAGTTTAAGGCATTACTACAATGGACTAAAGTCGTCATGGTGCCTGTTTTATTCAATCACGACGCAATCTGTATGTTTCATCAACACTCTGAAGGTCCACAGATTACAGGAAGCCTCCAGTTGTGCTTCAGAAACTACTACTAGTATCCCTGGAATCGATCAAACCATAGACAGTTTAAGGCATTACTACAATGGACTAAAGTCGTCATGGTGCCAGTTTTATTCAATCACGACGCAATCTGTATGTTTCATCAACACTCTGAAGGTCCACAGATTACAGGAAGCCTCCTGTTGTGCTTCAGAAACTACTACTAGTATCCCTGGAATCGATCAAACCATAGACAGTTTAAGGCATTACTACAATGGACTAAAGTCGTCATGGTGCCTGTTTTATTCAATCACGACGCAATCTGTATGTTTCATCAACACTCTGAAGGTCCACAGATTACAGGAAGCCTCCAGTAGTGCTTCAGAAACTACTACTAGTATCCCTGGAATCGATCAAACCATAGACAGTTTAAGGCATTACTACAATGGACTAAAGTCGTCATGGTGCCTGTTTTATTCAATCACGACGCAATCTGTATGTTTCATCAACACTCTGAAGGTCCACAGATTACAGGAAGCCTCCAGTTGTGCTTCAGAAACTACTACTAGTATCCCTGGAATCGATCAAACCATAGACAGTTTAAGGCATTACTACAATGGACTAAAGTCGTCATGGTGCCTGTTTTATTCAATCACGACGCAATCTGTATGTTTCATCAACACTCTGAAGGTCCACAGAATACAGGAAGCCTCCAGTTGTGCTTCAGAAACTACTACTAGTATCCCTGGAATCGATCAAACCATAGACAGTTTAAGGCATTACTACAATGGACTAAAGTCGTCATGGTGCCTGTTTTATTCAATCACGACGCAATCTGTATGTTTCATCAACACTCTGAAGGTCCACAGATTACAGGAAGCCTCCAGTTGTGCTTCAGAAACTACTACTAGTATCCCTGGAATCGATCAAACCATAGACAGTTTAAGGCATTACTACAATGGACTAAAGTCGTCATGGTGCCTGTTTTATTCAATCACGACGCAATCTGTATGTTTCATCAACACTCTGAAGGTCCACAGATTACAGGAAGCCTCCTGTTGTGCTTCAGAAACTACTACTAGTATCCCTGGAATCGATCAAACCATAGACAGTTTATGGCATTACTACAATGGACTAAAGTCGTCATGGTGCCTGTTTTATTCAATCACGACGCAATCTGTATGTTTCATCAACACTCTGAAGGTCCACAGATTACAGGAAGCCTCCAGTTGTGCTTCAGAAACTACTACTAGTATCCCTGGAATCGATCAAACCATAGACAGTTTAAGGCATTACTACAATGGACTAAAGTCGTCATGGTGCCAGTTTTATTCAATCACGACGCAATCTGTATGTTTCATCAACACTCTGAAGGTCCACAGATTACAGGAAGCCTCCTGTTGTGCTTCAGAAACTACTACTAGTATCCCTGGAATCGATCAAACCATAGACAGTTTAAGGCATTACTACAATGGACTAAAGTCGTCATGGTGCCTGTTTGATTCAATCACGACGCAATCTGTATGTTTCATCAACACTCTGAAGGTCCACAGATTACAGGAAGCCTCCAGTAGTGCTTCAGAAACTACTACTAGTATCCCTGGAATCGATCAAACCATAGACAGTTTAAGGCATTACTACAATGGACTAAAGTCGTCATGGTGCCTGTTTTATTCAATCACGACGCAATCTGTATGTTTCATCAACACTCTGAAGGTCCACAGATTACAGGAAGCCTCCAGTTGTGCTTCAGAAACTACTACTAGTATCCCTGGAATCGATCAAACCATAGACAGTTTAAGGCATTACTACAATGGACTAAAGTCGTCATGGTGCCTGTGTTATTCAATCACGATGCAATCTGTATGTTTCATCAACACTCTGAAGGTCCACAGATTACAGGAAGCCTCCAGTTGTGCTTCAGAAACTACTACTAGTATCCCTGGAATCGATCAAACCATAGACAGTTTAAGGCATTACTACAATGGACTAAAGTCGTCATGGTGCCTGTTTTATTCAATCACGACGCAATCTGTATGTTTCATCAACACTCTGAAGGTCCACAGATTACAGGAAGCCTCCAGTTGTGCTTCAGAAACTACTACTAGTATCCCTGGAATCGATCAAACCATAGACAGTTTAAGGCATTACTACAATGGACTAAAGTCGTCATGGTGCCTGTTTTATTCAATCACGACGCAATCTGTATGTTTCATCAACACTCTGAAGGTCCACAGATTACAGGAAGCCTCCTGTTGTGCTTCAGAAACTACTACTAGTATCCCTGGAATCGATCAAACCATAGACAGTTTATGGCATTACTACAATGGACCAAAGACGTCATGGTGCCTGTTTTATTCAATCACGACGCAATCTGTATGTTTCATCAACACTCTGAAGGTCCACAGATTACAGGAAGCCTCCAGTTGTGCTTCAGAAACTACTACTAGTATCCCTGGAATCGATCAAACCATAGACAGTTTAAGGCATTACTACAATGGACTAAAGTCGTCATGGTGCCAGTTTTATTCAATCACGACGCAATCTGTATGTTTCATCAACACTCTGAAGGTCCACAGATTACAGGAAGCCTCCTGTTGTGCTTCAGAAACTACTACTAGTATCCCTGGAATCGATCAAACCATAGACAGTTTAAGGCATTACTACAATGGACTAAAGTCGTCATGGTGCCTGTTTTATTCAATCACGACGCAATCTGTATGTTTCATCAACACTCTGAAGGTCCACAGATTACAGGAAGCCTCCAGTTGTGCTTCAGAAACTACTACTAGTATCCCTGGAATCGATCAAACCATAGACAGTTTAAGGCATTACTACAATGGACTAAAGTCGTCATGGTGCCTGTTTTATTCAATCACGACGCAATCTGTATGTTTCATCAACACTCTGAAGGTCCACAGATTACAGGAAGCCTCCAGTTGTGCTTCAGAAACTACTACTAGTATCCCTGGAATCGATCAAACCATAGACAGTTTAAGGCATTACTACAATGGACTAAAGTCGTCATGGTGCCTGTTTTATTCAATCACGACGCAATCTGTATGTTTCATCAACACTCTGAAGGTCCACAGATTACAGGAAGCCTCCAGTTGTGCTTCAGAAACTACTACTAGTATCCCTGGAATCGATCAAACCATAGACAGTTTAAGGCATTACTACAACGGACTAAAGTCGTCATGGTGCCTGTTTTATTCAATCACGACGCAATCTGTATGTTTCATCAACACTCTGAAGGTCCACAGAATACAGGAAGCCTCCAGTTGTGCTTCAGAAACTACTACTAGTATCCCTGGAATCGATCAAACCATAGACAGTTTAAGGCATTACTACAATGGACTAAAGTCGTCATGGTGCCTGTCTTATTCAATCACGACGCAATCTGTATGTTTCATCAACACTCTGAAGGTCCACAGATTACAGGAAGCCTCCAGTTGTGCTTCAGAAACTACTACTAGTATCCCTGGAATCGATCAAACCATAGACAGTTTAAGGCATTACTACAATGGACTAAAGTCGTCATGGTGCCAGTTTTATTCAATCACGACGCAATCTGTATGTTTCATCAACACTCTGAAGGTCCACAGATTACAGGAAGCCTCCAGTTGTGCTTCAGAAACTACTACTAGTATCCCTGGAATCGATCAAACCATAGACAGTTTAAGGCATTACTACAATGGACTAAAGTCGTCATGGTGCCTGTTTTATTCAATCACGACGCAATCTGTATGTTTCATCAACACTCTGAAGGTCCACAGATTACAGGAAGCCTCCAGTTGTGCTTCAGAAACTACTACTAGTATCCCTGGAATCGATCAAACCATAGACAGTTTAAGGCATTACTACAATGGACTAAAGTCGTCATGGTGCCTGTTTTATTCAATCACGACGCAATCTGTATGTTTCATCAACACTCTGAAGGTCCACAGATTACAGGAAGCCTCCGGTTGTGCTTCAGAAACTACTACTAGTATCCCTGGAATCGATCAAACCATAGAAAGTTTAAGGCATTACTACAATGGACTAAAGTCGTCATGGTGCCTGTTTTATTCAATCTCGACGCAATCTGTATGTTTCATCAACACTCTGAAGGTCCACAGATTACAGGAAGCCTCCAGTAGTGCTTCAGAAACTACTACTAGTATCCCTGGAATCGATCAAACCATAGACAGTTTAAGGCATTACTACAATGGACTAAAGTCGTCATGGTGCCTGTTTTATTCAATCACGACGCAATCTGTATGTTTCATCAACACTCTGAAGGTCCACAGATTACAGGAAGCCTCCAGTTGTGCTTCAGAAACTACTACTAGTATCCCTGGAATCGATCAAACCATAGACAGTTTAAGGCATTACTACAATGGACTAAAGTCGTCATGGTGCCTGTTTTATTCAATCACGACGCAATCTGTATGTTTCATCAACACTCTGAAGGTCCACAGATTACAGGAAGCCTCCAGTTGTGCTTCAGAAACTACTACTAGTATCCCTGGAATCGATCAAACCATAGACAGTTTAAGGCATTACTACAATGGACTAAAGTCGTCATGGTGCCTGTTTTATTCAATCACGACGCAATCTGTATGTTTCATCAACACTCTGAAGGTCCACAGATTACAGGAAGCCTCCAGTTGTGCTTCAGAAACTACTACTAGTATCCCTGGAATCGATCAAACCATAGACAGTTTAAGGCATTACTACAATGGACTAAAGTCGTCATGGTGCCTGTTTTATTCAATCACGACGCAATCTGTATGTTTCATCAACACTCTGAAGGTCCACAGATTACAGGAAGCCTCCAGTTGTGCTTCAGAAACTACTACTAGTATCCCTGGAATCGATCAAACCATAGAAAGTTTAAGGCATTACTACAATGGACTAAAGTCGTCATGGTGCCTGTTTTATTCAATCACGACGCAATCTGTATGTTTCATCAACACTCTGAAGGTCCACAGATTAAAGGAAGCCTCCAGCTGTGCTTTGGAATTTACTACTGGTCTCCTGGGAATCGATCAAAGCATAGACAGTTTGAGGCAGTACTTCCATACACAAAAGTCGGCATGGTGCCAGATGTATTCAATCCAGATGCAATTACTGTGTTTCATCAACACTCTGAAGGTCCACAGATTACAGCAAGCCTCCAGCTCTACTTCGGAAACTATTACTGGTCTCCCAGGAATTAATCAAACACAGACGGTTTGAAGTATTCTAACCAGCACTGAAGTCGGCAAAGTGCTTGTTGTTTTTATTCCCGATGCAAATTGTGGATCATCGCCAATGTTAAGGTCCACAGATTACAGGAAGCCTCACGTTTTGCTTCGGAATCTACTACTGCCCTCCCAGGAATTGATCAAAACATAGACTGTTTGAGGCAATTCTCCCATGGACAAAAGTCGGCATGGTGACTGTTGTATTCAATCCCGATGCCATTTCTGTGTTTCATTAACACTCTGAAGGTCCACAGATTACTGGAAGCCTCCAGCTGTGCTTCGGAAACTACTACTGGTCTCCCCTGAATCGATCAACGCGTAGACAGTTTAAGGCACTACTCCCGTTGACAAAAGTCGGCTTGGTACCTATTGTATTCAATCCCGATGCAATGTCTGTGCTTCATCAACACTCAAGAGGTCCCCAGAGTACAGGAAGCCACCAGCTGTGCTTCGGTAATTACTACTGGCCTCCCAAGAATCGATCAAAGCACAGGCAGTTTGAGGCCTTACGCCCATCGACAAAAGTCGGAATAGTGCCTGTTGTATTCAATCCCGATGCAAGATATGTCTTCTGAAAGCCCACAGATTACAGGATGCCTCCAGCTGTGCTTCGGAAACTGCTACTGGTCTCCCAGGAATCGATCAAAGCATAGACAGTTTGAGGCATTCCTCCCATGGACAAACGTCGGCTTAATGCCTATTGTATTCAATCCTGACGCAATGACTGTGCTTCATCAAAACTCTGAAGGTCCACAGGGTACAGGAAGCCTCCAGCTATGCTCCGGAAACTACTACTGGTCTCCAAGGAATCGATCAAACACAGACACTTAGTAGTACTACTCCCCAGCACTGAACTCTGATTGGTGCCTGTTGTTTTTAATCCCGATGCAAATTGTGGATGATCGCCAATGTTAAGGTCCACAGCTTACATGAAGCCACCAGCTGTGCCTCGGAAACTACTACTGGTCTCCCAGGGTTCCATCAAAGCATAGACAGTTTGAGGCATTACTTCCATCGACAGAAGTCGGCATGGTGCCTGTTGTATTCAATCTCTATTCAACTTCTGTGTTTCATCAACACTCTGAAGGTCCACAGATTACAGGAAGCCTCCAGTTGTGCTTCAGAAACTACTACTAGTATCCCTGGAATCGATCAAACCATAGACAGTTTAAGGCATTACTACAATGGACGAAAGTCGTCATGGTGCCTGTTTTATTCAATCACGACGCAATCTGTATGTTTCATCAACACTCTGAAGGTCCACAGATTACAGGAAGCCTCCAGTTGTGCTTCAGAAACTACTACTAGTATCCCTGGAATCGATCAAACCATAGACAGTTTAAGGCATTACTACAATGGACTAAAGTCGTCATGGTGCCTGTTTTATTCAATCACGACGCAATCTGTATGTTTCATCAACACTCTGAAGGTCCACAGATTACAGGAAGCCACCAGTTGTGCTTCAGAAACTACTACTAGTATCCCTGGAATCGATCAAACCATAGACAGTTTAAGGCATTACTACAATGGACTAAAGTCGTCATGGTGCCTGTTTTATTCAATCACGACGCAATCTGTATGTTTCATCAACACTCTGAAGGTCCACAGATTACAGGAAGCCACCAGTTGTGCTTCAGAAACTACTACTAGTATCCCTGGAATCGATCAAACCATAGACAGTTTAAGGCATTACTACAATGGACTAAAGTCGTCATGGTGCCTGTTTTATTCAATCACGACGCAATCTGTATGTTTCATCAACACTCTGAAGGTCCACAGATTACAGGAAGCCTCCAGTTGTGCTTCAGAAACTACTACTAGTATCCCTGGAATCGATCAAACCATAGACAGTTTAAGGCATTACTACAATGGACTAAAGTCGTCATGGTGCCTGTTTTATTCAATCACGACGCAATCTGTATGTTTCATCAACACTCTGAAGGTCCACAGATTACAGGAAGCCTCCTGTTGTGCTTCAGAAACTACTACTAGTATCCCTGGAATCGATCAAACCATAGACAGTTTATGGCATTACTACAATGGACTTAAGACGTCATGGTGCCTGTTTTATTCAATCACGACGCAATCTGTATGTTTCATCAACACTCTGAAGGTGCACAGATTACAGGAAGCCTCCAGTTGTGCTTCAGAAACTACTACTAGTATCCCTGGAATCGATCAAACCATAGACAGTTTAAGGCATTACTACAATGGACTAAAGTCGTCATGGTGCCAGTTTTATTCAATCACGACGCAATCTGTATGTTTCATCAACACTCTGAAGGTCCACAGATTACAGGAAGCCTCCTGTTGTGCTTCAGAAACTACTACTAGTATCCCTGGAATCGATCAAACCATAGACAGTTTAAGGCATTACTACAATGGACTAAAGTCGTCATGGTGCCAGTTTTATTCAATCACGACGCAATCTGTATGTTTCATCAACACTCTGAAGGTCCACAGATTACAGGAAGCCTCCTGTTGTGCTTCAGAAACTACTACTAGTATCCCTGGAATCGATCAAACCATAGACAGTTTAAGGCATTACTACAATGGACTAAAGTCGTCATGGTGCCTGTTTTATTCAATCACGACGCAATCTGTATGTTTCATCAACACTCTGAAGGTCCACAGATTACAGGAAGCCTCCAGTAGTGCTTCAGAAACTACTACTAGTATCCCTGGAATCGATCAAACCATAGACAGTTTAAGGCATTACTACAATGGACTAAAGTCGTCATGGTGCCTGTTTTATTCAATCACGACGCAATCTGTATGTTTCATCAACACTCTGAAGGTCCACAGATTACAGGAAGCCTCCAGTTGTGCTTCAGAAACTACTACTAGTATCCCTGGAATCGATCAAACCATAGACAGTTTAAGGCATTACTACAATGGACTAAAGTCGTCATGGTGCCTGTTTTATTCAATCACGACGCAATCTGTATGTTTCATCAACACTCTGAAGGTCCACAGATTACAGGAAGCCTCCAGTTGTGCTTCAGAAACTACTACTAGTATCCCTGGAATCGATCAAACCATAGAAAATTTAAGGCATTACTACAATGGACTAAAGTCGTCATGGTGCCTGTTTTATTCAATCACGACGCAATCTGTATGTTTCATCAACACTCTGAAGGTCCACAGATTAAAGGAAGCCTCCAGCTGTGCTTCGGAATTTACTACTGGTCTCCTGGGAATCGATCAAAGCATAGACAGTTTGAGGCAGTACTTCCATACACAAAAGTCGGCATGGTGCCAGATGTATTCAATCCAGATGCAATTACTGTGTTTCATCAACACTCTGAAGGTCCACAGATTACAGCAAGCCTCCAGCTCTACTTCGGAAACTATTACTGGTCTCCCAGGAATTAATCAAACACAGACGGTTTGAAGTATTCTAACCAGCACTGAAGTCGGCAAAGTGCTTGTTGTTTTTATTCCCGATGCAAATTGTGGATCATCGCCAATGTTAAGGTCCACAGATTACAGGAAGCCTCACGTTTTGCTTCGGAATCTACTACTGCCCTCCCAGGAATTGATCAAAACATAGACTGTTTGAGGCAATTCTCCCATGGACAAAAGTCGGCATGGTGACTGTTGTATTCAATCCCGATGCCATTTCTGTGTTTCATTAACACTCTGAAGGTCCACAGATTACTGGAAGCCTCCAGCTGTGCTTCGGAAACTACTACTGGTCTCCCCTGAATCGATCAACGCGTAGACAGTTTAAGGCACTACTCCCGTTGACAAAAGTCGGCTTGGTACCTATTGTATTCAATCCCGATGCAATGTCTGTGCTTCATCAACACTCAAGAGGTCCCCAGAGTACAGGAAGCCACCAGCTGTGCTTCGGTAATTACTACTGGCCTCCCAAGAATCGATCAAAGCACAGGCAGTTTGAGGCCTTACGCCCATCGACAAAAGTCGGAATAGTGCCTGTTGTATTCAATCCCGATGCAAGATATGTCTTCTGAAAGCCCACAGATTACAGGATGCCTCCAGCTGTGCTTCGGAAACTGCTACTGGTCTCCCAGGAATCGATCAAAGCATAGACAGTTTGAGGCATTCCTCCCATGGACAAACGTCGGCTTAATGCCTATTGTATTCAATCCTGACGCAATGACTGTGCTGCATCAAAACTCTGAAGGTCCACAGGGTACAGGAAGCCTCCAGCTATGCTCCGGAAACTACTACTGGTCTCCAAGGAATCGATCAAACACAGACACTTTGTAGTACTACTCCCCAGCACTGAACTCTGATTGGTGCCTGTTGTTTTTAATCCCGATGCAAATTGTGGATGATCGCCAATGTTAAGGTCCACAGCTTACATGAAGCCACCAGCTGTGCCTCGGAAACTACTACTGGTCTCCCAGGGTTCCATCAAAGCATAGACAGTTTGAGGCATTACTTCCATCGACAGAAGTCGGCATGGTGCCTGTTGTATTCAATCTCTATTCAACTTCTGTGTTTCATCAACACTCTGAAGGTCCACAGATTACAGGAAGCCTCCAGTTGTGCTTCAGAAACTACTACTAGTATCCCTGGAATCGATCAAACCATAGACAGTTTAAGGCATTACTACAATGGACGAAAGTCGTCATGGTGCCTGTTTTATTCAATCACGACGCAATCTGTATGTTTCATCAACACTCTGAAGGTCCACAGATTACAGGAAGCCTCCAGTTGTGCTTCAGAAACTACTACTAGTATCCCTGGAATCGATCAAACCATAGACAGTTTAAGGCATTACTACAATGGACTAAAGTCGTCATGGTGCCTGTTTTATTCAATCACGACGCAATCTGTATGTTTCATCAACACTCTGAAGGTCCACAGATTACAGGAAGCCACCAGTTGTGCTTCAGAAACTACTACTAGTATCCCTGGAATCGATCAAACCATAGACAGTTTAAGGCATTACTACAATGGACTAAAGTCGTCATGGTGCCTGTTTTATTCAATCACGACGCAATCTGTATGTTTCATCAACACTCTGAAGGTCCACAGATTACAGGAAGCCACCAGTTGTGCTTCAGAAACTACTACTAGTATCCCTGGAATCGATCAAACCATAGACAGTTTAAGGCATTACTACAATGGACTAAAGTCGTCATGGTGCCTGTTTTATTCAATCACGACGCAATCTGTATGTTTCATCAACACTCTGAAGGTCCACAGATTACAGGAAGCCTCCTGTTGTGCTTCAGAAACTACTACTAGTATCCCTGGAATCGATCAAACCATAGACAGTTTAAGGCATTACTACAATGGACTAAAGTCGTCATGGTGCCTGTTTTATTCAATCACGACGCAATCTGTATGTTTCATCAACACTCTGAAGGTCCACAGATTACAGGAAGCCTCCAGTTGTGCTTCAGAAACTACTACTAGTATCCCTGGAATCGATCAAACCATAGACAGTTTAAGGCATTACTACAATGGACTAAAGTCGTCATGGTGCCTGTTTTATTCAATCACGACGCAATCTGTATGTTTCATCAACACTCTGAAGGTCCACAGATTACAGGAAGCCTCCAGTTGTGCTTCAGAAACTACTACAAGTATCCCTGGAATCGATCAAACCATAGACAGTTTAAGGCATTACTACAATGGACTAAAGTCGTCATGGTGCCTGTTTTATTCAATCACGACGCAATCTGTATGTTTCATCAACACTCTGAAGGTCCACAGATTACAGGAAGCCTCCAGTTGTGCTTCAGAAACTACTACTAGTATCCCTGGAATCGATCAAACCATAGACAGTTTAAGGCATTACTACAATGGACTAAAGTCGTCATGGTGCCTGTTTTATTCAATCACGACGCAATCTGTATGTTTCATCAACACTCTGAAGGTCCACAGATTACAGGAAGCCTCCAGTTGTGCTTCAGAAACTACTACTAGTATCCCTGGAATCGATCAAACCATAGACAGTTTAAGGCATTACTACAATGGACTAAAGTCGTCATGGTGCCTGTTTTATTCAATCACGACGCAATCTGTATGTTTCATCAACACTCTGAAGGTCCACAGATTACAGGAAGCCTCCAGTTGTGCTTCAGAAACTACTACTAGTATCCCTGGAATCGATCAAACCATAGACAGTTTAAGGCATTACTACAATGGACTAAAGTCGTCATGGTGCCTGTTTTATTCAATCACGACGCAATCTGTATGTTTCATCAACACTCTGAAGGTCCACAGATTACAGGAAGCCTCCTGTTGTGCTTCAGAAACTACTACTAGTATCCCTGGAATCGATCAAACCATAGACAGTTTATGGCATTACTACAATGGACTTAAGACGTCATGGTGCCTGTTTTATTCAATCACGACGCAATCTGTATGTTTCATCAACACTCTGAAGGTGCACAGATTACAGGAAGCCTCCAGTTGTGCTTCAGAAACTACTACTAGTATCCCTGGAATCGATCAAACCATAGACAGTTTAAGGCATTACTACAATGGACTAAAGTCGTCATGGTGCCTGTTTTATTCAATCACGACGCAATCTGTATGTTTCATCAACACTCTGAAGGTCCACAGATTACAGGAAGCCTCCTGTTGTGCTTCAGAAACTACTACTAGTATCCCTGGAATCGATCAAACCATAGACAGTTTAAGGCATTACTACAATGGACTAAAGTCGTCATGGTGCCTGTTTTATTCAATCACGACGCAATCTGTATGTTTCATCAACACTCTGAAGGTCCACAGATTACAGGAAGCCTCCAGTAGTGCTTCAGAAACTACTACTAGTATCCCTGGAATCGATCAAACCATAGACAGTTTAAGGCATTACTACAATGGACTAAAGTCGTCATGGTGCCTGTTTTATTCAATCACGACGCAATCTCTATGTTTCATCAACACTCTGAAGGTCCACAGATTACAGGAAGCCTCCAGTTGTGCTTCAGAAACTACTACTAGTATCCCTGGAATCGATCAAACCATAGACAGTTTAAGGCATTACTACAATGGAGTAAAGTCGTCATGGTGCCTGTTTTATTCAATCACGACGCAATCTGTATGTTTCATCAACACTCTGAAGGTCCACAGATTACAGGAAGCCTCCAGTTGTGCTTCAGAAACTACTACTAGTATCCCTGGAATCGATCAAACCATAGACAGTTTAAGGCATTACTACAATGGACTAAAGTCGTCATGGTGCCTGTTTTATTCAATCACGACGCAATCTGTATGTTTCATCAACACTCTGAAGGTCCACAGATTACAGGAAGCCTCCAGTTGTGCTTCAGAAACTACTACTAGTATCCCTGGAATCGATCAAACCATAGACAGTTTAAGGCATTACTACAATGGACTAAAGTCGTCATGGTGCCTGTTTTATTCAATCACGACGCAATCTGTATGTTTCATCAACACTCTGAAGGTCCACAGAATACAGGAAGCCTCCAGTTGTGCTTCAGAAACTACTACTAGTATCCCTGGAATCGATCAAACCATAGACAGTTTAAGGCATTACTACAATGGACTAAAGTCGTCATGGTGCCTGTTTTATTCAATCACGACGCAATCTGTATGTTTCATCAACACTCTGAAGGTCCACAGATTACAGGAAGCCTCCAGTTGTGCTTCAGAAACTACTACTAGTATCCCTGGAATCGATCAAACCATAGACAGTTTAAGGCATTACTACAATGGACTAAAGTCGTCATGGTGCCTGTTTTATTCAATCACGACGCAATCTGTATGTTTCATCAACACTCTGAAGGTCCACAGATTACAGGAAGCCTCCAGTTGTGCTTCAGAAACTACTACTAGTATCCCTGGAATCGATCAAACCATAGACAGTTTAAGGCATTACTACAATGGACTAAAGTCGTAATGGTGCCTGTTTTATTCAATCACGACGCAATCTGTATGTTTCATCAACACTCTGAAGGTCCACAGATTATAGGAAGCCTCCAGTAGTGCTTCAGAAACTACTACTAGTATCCCTGGAATCGATCAAACCATAGACAGTTTAAGGCATTACTACAATGGACTAAAGTCGTCATGGTGCCTGTTTTATTCAATCACGACGCAATCTGTATGTTTCATCAACACTCTGAAGGTCCACAGATTACAGGAAGCCTCCAGTTGTGCTTCAGAAACTACTACTAGTATCCCTGGAATCCATCAAATCATAGACATTTTAAGTCATTACTACAATGGACTAAGGTCGTCATGGTGCCTGTTTTATTCCATCACGACGCAATCTGTATGTTTCATCAACACTCTGAAGGTCCACAGATTACAGGAAGCCTCCAGTAGTGCTTCAGAAACTACTACCAATATCCCTGGAATCGATCAAACCATAGACAGTTTAAGGCATTACTACAATGGACTAAAGTCGTCATGGTGCCTGTTTTATTCAATCACGACGCAATCTGTATGTTTCATCAACACTCTGAAGGTCCACAGATTACAGGAAGCCTCCAGTTGTGCTTCAGAAACTACTACTAGTATCCCTGGAATCGATCAAACCATAGACAGTTTAAGGCATTACTACAATGGACTAAAGTCGTCATGGTGCCTGTTTTATTCAATCACGACGCAATCTGTATGTTTCATCAACACTCTGAAGGTCCACAGATTACAGGAAGCCTCCAGTTGTGCTTCAGAAACTACTACTAGTATCCCTGGAATCGATCAAACCATAGACAGTTTAAGGCATTACTACAATGGACTAAAGTCGTCATGGTGCCTGTTTTATTCAATCACGACGCAATCTGTATGTTTCATCAACACTCTGAAGGTCCACAGATTACAGGAAGCCTCCAGTTGTGCTTCAGAAACTACTACTAGTATCCCTGGAATCGATCAAACCATAGACAGTTTAAGGCATTACTACTATGGACTAAAGTCGTCATGGTGCCTGTTTTATTCAATCACGACGCAATCTGTATGTTTCATCAACACTCTGAAGGTCCACAGATTACAGGAAGCCTCCAGTTGTGCTTCAGAAACTACTACTAGTATCCCTGGAATCGATCAAACCATAGACAGTTTAAGGCATTACTACAATGGACTAAAGTCGTCATGGTGCCTGTTTTATTCAATCACGACGCAATCTGTATGTTTCATCAACACTCTGAAGGTCCACAGATTACAGGAAGCCTCCTGTTGTGCTTCAGAAACTACTACTAGTATCCCTGGAATCGATCAAACCATAGACAGTTTATGGCATTACTACAATGGACTAAAGACGTCATGGTGCCTGTTTTATTCAATCACGACGCAATCTGTATGTTTCATCAACACTCTGAAGGTCCACAGATTACAGGAAGCCTCCAGTTGTGCTTCAGAAACTACTACTAGTATCCCTGGAATCGATCAAACCATAGACAGTTTAAGGCATTACTACAATGGACTAAAGTCGTCATGGTGCCAGTTTTATTCAATCACGACGCAATCTGTATGTTTCATCAACACTCTGAAGGTCCACAGATTACAGGAAGCCTCCTGTTGTGCTTCAGAAACTACTACTAGTATCCCTGGAATCGATCAAACCATAGACAGTTTAAGGCATTACTACAATGGACTAAAGTCGTCATGGTGCCTGTTTTATTCAATCACGACGCAATCTGTATGTTTCATCAACACTCTGAAGGTCCACAGATTACAGGAAGCCTCCAGTAGTGCTTCAGAAACTACTACTAGTATCCCTGGAATCGATCAAACCATAGACAGTTTAAGGCATTACTACAATGGACTAAAGTCGTCATGGTGCCTGTTTTATTCAATCACGACGCAATCTGTATGTTTCATCAACACTCTGAAGGTCCACAGATTACAGGAAGCCTCCAGTTGTGCTTCAGAAACTACTACTAGTATCCCTGGAATCGATCAAACCATAGACAGTTTAAGGCATTACTACAATGGAGTAAAGTCGTCATGGTGCCTGTTTTATTCAATCACGACGCAATCTGTATGTTTCATCAACACTCTGAAGGTCCACAGATTACAGGAAGCCTCCAGTTGTGCTTCAGAAACTACTACTAGTATCCCTGGAATCGATCAAACCATAGACAGTTTAAGGCATTACTACAATGGACTAAAGTCGTCATGGTGCCTGTTTTATTCAATCACGACGCAATCTCTATGTTTCATCAACACTCTGAAGGTCCACAGATTACAGGAAGCCTCCAGTTGTGCTTCAGAAACTACTACTAGTATCCCTGGAATCGATCAAACCATAGACAGTTTAAGGCATTACTACAATGGACTAAAGTCGTCATGGTGCCTGTTTTATTCAATCACGACGCAATCTGTATGTTTCATCAACACTCTGAAGGTCCACAGATTACAGGACGCCTCCAGTTGTGCTTCAGAAACTACTACTAGTATCCCTGGAATCGATCAAACCATAGACAGTTTAAGGCATTACTACAATGGACTAAAGTCGTCATGGTGCCTGTTTTATTCAATCACGACGCAATCTGTATGTTTAATCAACACTCTGAAGGTCCACAGATTACAGGAAGCCTCCAGTTGTGCTTCAGAAACTACTACTAGTATCCCTGGAATCGATCAAACCATAGACAGTTTAAGGCATTACTACAATGGACTAAAGTCGTCATGGTGCCTGTTTTATTCAATCACGACGCAATCTGTATGTTTCATCAACACTCTGAAGGTCCACAGATTACAGGAAGCCTCCAGTTGTGCTTCAGAAACTACTACTAGTATCCCTGGAATCGATCAAACCATAGACAGTTTAAGGCATTACTACAATGGAGTAAAGTCGTCATGGTGCCTGTTTTATTCAATCACGACGCAATCTGTATGTTTCATCAACACTCTGAAGGTCCACAGATTACAGGAAGCCTCCAGTTGTGCTTCACAAACTACTACTAGTATCCCTGGAATCGATCAAACCATAGACAGTTTAAGGCATTACTACAATGGACTAATGTCGTCATGGTGCCTGTTTTATTCAATCACGACGCAATCTGTATGTTTCATCAACACTCTGAAGGTCCACAGATTACAGGAAGCCTCCAGTTGTGCTTCAGAAACTACTACTAGTATCCCTGGAATCGATCAAACCATAGACAGTTTAAGGCATTACTACAATGGACTAAAGTCGTCATGGTGCCTGTTTTATTCAATCAGGACGCAATCTGTATGTTTCATCAACACTCTGAAGGTCCACAGATTACAGGAAGCCTCCAGTTGTGCTTCAGAAACTACTACTAGTATCCCTGGAATCGATCAAACCATAGACAGTTTAAGGCATTACTACAATGGACTAAAGTCGTCATGGTGCCTGTTTTATTCAATCACGACGCAATCTGTATGTTTCATCAACACTCTGAAGGTCCACAGATTACAGGAAGCCTCCAGTTGTGCTTCAGAAACTACTACTAGTATCCCTGGAATCGATCAAACCATAGACAGTTTAAGGCATTACTACAATGGACTAAAGTCGTCATGGTGCCTGTTTTATTCAATCACGACGCAATCTGTATGTTTCATCAACACTCTGAAGGTCCACAGATTACAGGAAGCCTCCAGTTGTGCTTCAGAATCTACTACTAGTATCCCTGGAATCGATCAAACCATAGACAGTTTAAGGCATTACTACAATGGATTAAAGTCGTCATGGTGCCTGTTTTATTCAATCACGACGCAATTTGTATGTTTCATCAACACTCTGAAGGTCCACAGATTACAGGAAGCCTCCAGTTGTGCTTCAGAAACTACTACTAGTATCCCTGGAATCGATCAAACCATAGACAGTTTAAGGCATTACTACAATGGACTAAAGTCGTCATGGTGCCTGTTTTATTCAATCACGACGCAATCTGTATGTTTCATCAACACTCTGAAGGTCCACAGATTACAGGAAGCCTCCAGTAGTGCTTCAGAAACTACTACTAGTATCCCTGGAATCGATCAAACCATAGACAGTTTAAGGCATTACTACAATGGACTAAAGTCGTCATGGTGCCTGTTTTATTCAATCACGACGCAATCTGTATGTTTCATCAACACTCTGAAGGTCCACAGATTACAGGAAGCCTCCAGTTGTGCTTCAGAAACTACTACTAGTATCCCTGGAATCCATCAAATCATAGACATTTTAAGTCATTACTACAATGGACTAAAGTCGTCATGGTGCCTGTTTTATTCCATCACGACGCAATCTGTATGTTTCATCAACACTCTGAAGGTCCACAGATTACAGGAAGCCTCCAGTAGTGCTTCAGAAACTACTACCAATATCCCTGGAATCGATCAAACCATAGACAGTTTAAGGCATTACTACAATGGACTAAAGTCGTCATGGTGCCTGTTTTATTCAATCACGACGCAATCTGTATGTTTCATCAACACTCTGAAGGTCCACAGATTACAGGAAGCCTCCAGTTGTGCTTCAGAAACTACTACTAGTATCCCTGGAATCGATCAAACCATAGACAGTTTAAGGCATTACTACAATGGACTAAAGTCGTCATGGTGCCTGTTTTATTCAATCACGACGCAATCTGTATGTTTCATCAACACTCTGAAGGTCCACAGATTACAGGAAGCCTCCAGTTGTGCTTCAGAAACTACTACTAGTATCCCTGGAATCGATCAAACCATAGACAGTTTAAGGCATTACTACAATGGACTAAAGTCGTCATGGTGCCTGTTTTATTCAATCACGACGCAATCTGTATGTTTCATCAACACTCTGAAGGTCCACAGATTACAGGAAGCCTCCAGTTGTGCTTCAGAATCTACTACTAGTAACCCTGGAATCGATCAAACCATAGACAGTTTAAGGCATTACTACAATGGATTAAAGTCGTCATGGTGCCTGTTTTATTCAATCACGACGCAATCTGTATGTTTCATCAACACTCTGAAGGTCCACAGATTACAGGAAGCCTCCAGTTGTGCTTCAGAATCTACTACTAGTAACCCTGGAATCGATCAAACCATAGACAGTTTAAGGCATTACTACAATGGACTAAAGTCGTCATGGTGCCTGTTTTATTCAATCACGACGCAATCTGTATGTTTCATCAACACTCTGAAGGTCCACAGATTACAGGAAGCCTCCAGTTGTGCTTCAGAAACTACTACTAGTATCCCTGGAATCGATCAAACCATAGACAGTTTAAGGCATTACTACAATGGACTAAAGTCGTCATGGTGCCTGTTTTATTCAATCACGACGCAATCTGTATGTTTCATCAACACTCTGAAGGTCCACAGATTACAGGAAGCCTCCAGTTGTGCTTCAGAATCTACTACTAGTAACCCTGGAATCGATCAAACCATAGACAGTTTAAGGCATTACTACAATGGACTAAAGTCGTCATGGTGCCTGTTTTATTCAATCACGACGCAATCTGTATGTTTCATCAACACTCTGAAGGTCCACAGATTACAGGAAGCCTCCTGTTGTGCTTCAGAAACTACTACTAGTATCCCTGGAATCGATCAAACCATAGACAGTTTAAGGCATTACTACAATGGACTAAAGTCGTCATGGTGCCTGTTTTATTCAATCACGACGCAATCTGTATGTTTCATCAACACTCTGAAGGTCCACAGATTACAGGAAGCCTCCAGTAGTGCTTCAGAAACTACTACTAGTATCCCTGGAATCGATCAAACCATAGACAGTTTAAGGCATTACTACAATGGACTAAAGTCGTCATGGTGCCTGTTTTATTCAATCACGACGCAATCTGTATGTTTCATCAACACTCTGAAGGTCCACAGATTACAGGAAGCCTCCAGTTGTGCTTCAGAAACTACTACTAGTATCCCTGGAATCGATCAAACCATAGACAGTTTAAGGCATTACTACAATGGACTAAAGTCGTCATGGTGCCTGTTTTATTCAATCACGACGCAATCTGTATGTTTCATCAACACTCTGAAGGTCCACAGATTACAGGAAGCCTCCAGTTGTGCTTCAGAATCTACTACTAGTAACCCTGGAATCGATCAAACCATAGACAGTTTAAGGCATTACTACAATGGACTAAAGTCGTCATGGTGCCAGTTTTATTCAATCACGACGCAATCTGTATGTTTCATCAACACTCTGAAGGTCCACAGATTACAGGAAGCCTCCTGTTGTGCTTCAGAAACTACTACTAGTATCCCTGGAATCGATCAAACCATAGACAGTTTAAGGCATTACTACAATGGACTAAAGTCGTCATGGTGCCTGTTTTATTCAATCACGACGCAATCTGTATGTTTCATCAACACTCTGAAGGTCCACAGATTACAGGAAGCCTCCAGTAGTGCTTCAGAAACTACTACTAGTATCCCTGGAATCGATCAAACCATAGACAGTTTAAGGCATTACTACAATGGACTAAAGTCGTCATGGTGCCTGTTTTATTCAATCACGACGCAATCTGTATGTTTCATCAACACTCTGAAGGTCCACAGATTACAGGAAGCCTCCAGTTGTGCTTCAGAAACTACTACTAGTATCCCTGGAATCGATCAAACCATAGACAGTTTAAGGCATTACTACAATGGACTAAAGTCGTCATGGTGCCTGTTTTATTCAATCACGACGCAATCTGTATGTTTCATCAACACTCTGAAGGTCCACAGATTACAGGAAGCCTCCAGTTGTGCTTCAGAAACTACTACTAGTATCCCTGGAATCGATCAAACCATAGACAGTTTAAGGCATTACTACAATGGACTAAAGTCGTCATGGTGCCTGTTTTATTCAATCACGACGCAATCTGTATGTTTCATCAACACTCTGAAGGTCCACAGAATACAGGAAGCCTCCAGTTGTGCTTCAGAAACTACTACTAGTATCCCTGGAATCGATCAAACCATAGACAGTTTAAGGCATTACTACAATGGACTAAAGTCGTCATGGTGCCTGTTTTATTCAATCACGACGCAATCTGTATGTTTCATCAACACTCTGAAGGTCCACAGATTACAGGAAGCCTCCAGTTGTGCTTCAGAAACTACTACTAGTATCCCTGGAATCGATCAAACCATAGACAGTTTAAGGCATTACTACAATGGACTAAAGTCGTCATGGTGCCTGTTTTATTCAATCACGACGCAATCTGTATGTTTCATCAACACTCTGAAGGTCCACAGATTACAGGAAGCCTCCAGTTGTGCTTCAGAAACTACTACTAGTATCCCTGGAATCGATCAAACCATAGACAGTTTAAGGCATTACTACAATGGACTAAAGTCGTCATGGTGCCTGTTTTATTCAATCACGACGCAATCTGTATGTTTCATCAACACTCTGAAGGTCCACAGATTACAGGAAGCCTCCAGTTGTGCTTCAGAAACTACTACTAGTATCCCTGGAATCGATCAAACCATAGACAGTTTAAGGCATTACTACAATGGACTAAAGTCGTCATGGTGCCTGTTTTATTCAATCACGACGCAATCTGTATGTTTCATCAACACTCTGAAGGTCCACAGATTACAGGAAGCCTCCAGTTGTGCTTCAGAAACTACTACTAGTATCCCTGGAATCGATCAAACCATAGACAGTTTAAGGCATTACTACAATGGACTAAAGTCGTCATGGTGCCTGTTTTATTCAATCACGACGCAATCTGTATGTTTCATCAACACTCTGAAGGTCCACAGAATACAGGAAGCCTCCAGTTGTGCTTCAGAAACTACTACTAGTATCCCTGGAATCGATCAAACCATAGACAGTTTAAGGCATTACTACAATGGACTAAAGTCGTCATGGTGCCTGTTTTATTCAATCACGACGCAATCTGTATGTTTCATCAACACTCTGAAGGTCCACAGATTACAGGACGCCTCCAGTTGTGCTTCAGAAACTACTACTAGTATCCCTGGAATCGATCAAACCATAGACAGTTTAAGGCATTACTACAATGGACTAAAGTCGTCATGGTGCCTGTTTTATTCAATCACGACGCAATCTGTATGTTTCATCAACACTCTGAAGGTCCACAGATTACAGGAAGCCTCCAGTTGTGCTTCAGAAACTACTACTAGTATCCCTGGAATCGATCAAACCATAGACAGTTTAAGGCATTACTACAATGGACTAAAGTCGTCATGGTGCCTGTTTTATTCAATCACGACGCAATCTGTATGTTTCATCAACACTCTGAAGGTCCACAGATTACAGGAAGCCTCCAGTTGTGCTTCAGAAACTACTACTAGTATCCCTGGAATCGATCAAACCATAGACAGTTTAAGGCATTACTACAATGGACTAAAGTCGTCATGGTGCCTGTTTTATTCAATCACGACGCAATCTGTATGTTTCATCAACACTCTGAAGGTCCACAGATTACAGGAAGCCTCCAGTTGTGCTTCAGAAACTACTACTAGTATCCCTGGAATCGATCAAACCATAGACAAGTTTAAGGCAATACTACAATGGACTAAAGTCGTCATGGTGCCTGTTTTATTCAATCACGACGCAATCTGTATGTTTCATCAACACTCTGAAGGTCCACAGATTACAGGAAGCCTCCAGTTGTGCTTCAGAAACTACTACTAGTATCCCTGGAATCGATCAAACCATAGACAGTTTAAGGCATTACTACAATGGACTAAAGTCGTCATGGTGCCTGTTTTATTCAATCAGGACGCAATCTGTATGTTTCATCAACACTCTGAAGGTCCACAGATTACAGGAAGCCTCCAGTTGTGCTTCAGAAACTACTACTAGTATCCCTGGAATCGATCAAACCATAGACAGTTTAAGGCATTACTACAATGGACTAAAGTCGTCATGGTGCCTGTTTTATTCAATCACGACGCAATCTGTATGTTTCATCAACACTCTGAAGGTCCACAGATTACAGGAAGCCTCCAGTTGTGCTTCAGAAACTACTACTAGTATCCCTGGAATCGATCAAACCATAGACAGTTTAAGGCATTACTACAATGGACTAAAGTCGTCATGGTGCCTGTTTTATTCAATCACGACGCAATCTGTATGTTTCATCAACACTCTGAAGGTCCACAGATTACAGGAAGCCTCCAGTTGTGCTTCAGAATCTACTACTAGTATCCCTGGAATCGATCAAACCATAGACAGTTTAAGGCATTACTACAATGGATTAAAGTCGTCATGGTGCCTGTTTTATTCAATCACGACGCAATTTGTATGTTTCATCAACACTCTGAAGGTCCACAGATTACAGGAAGCCTCCAGTTGTGCTTCAGAATCTACTACTAGTAACCCTGGAATCGATCAAACCATAGACAGTTTAAGGCATTACTACAATGGATTAAAGTCGTCATGGTGCCTGTTTTATTCAATCACGACGCAATCTGTATGTTTCATCAACACTCTGAAGGTCCACAGATTACAGGAAGCCTCCTGTTGTGCTTCAGAAACTACTACTAGTATCCCTGGAATCGATCAAACCATAGACAGTTTAAGGCATTACTACAATGGACTAAAGTCGTCATGGTGCCTGTTTTATTCAATCACGACGCAATCTGTATGTTTCATCAACACTCTGAAGGTCCACAGATTACAGGAAGCCTCCAGTAGTGCTTCAGAAACTACTACTAGTATCCCTGGAATCGATCAAACCATAGACAGTTTAAGGCATTACTACAATGGACTAAAGTCGTCATGGTGCCTGTTTTATTCAATCACGACGCAATCTGTATGTTTCATCAACACTCAGAAGGTCCACAGATTACAGGAAGCCTCCAGTTGTGCTTCAGAAACTACTACTAGTATCCCTGGAATCTATCAAACCATAGACAGTTTAAGGCATTACTACAATGCACTAAAGTCGTCATGGTGCCTGTTTTATTCAATCACGACGCAATCTGTATGTTTCATCAACACTCTGAAGGTCCAAAGATTACAGGAAGCCTCCAGTTGTGCTTCAGAAACTACTACTAGTATCCCTGGAATCGATCAAACCATAGACAGTTTAAGGCATTACTACAACGGACTAAAGTCGTCATGTTGCCTGTTTTATTCAATCACGACGCAATCTGTATGTTTCATCAACACTCTGAAGGTCCACAGAATACAGGAAGCCTCCAGTTGTGCTTCAGAAACTACTACTAGTATCCCTGGAATCGATCAAACCATAGACAGTTTAAGGCATTACTACAATGGACTAAAGTCGTCATGGTGCCTGTTTTATTCAATCACGACGCAATCTGTATGTTTCATCAACACTCTGAAGGTCCACAGATTACAGGAAGCCTCCAGTTGTGCTTCAGAAACTACTACTAGTATCCCTGGAATCGATCAAACCATAGACAGTTTAAGGCATTACTACAATGGACTAAAGTCGTCATGGTGCCTATTTTATTCAATCACGACGCAATCTGTATGTTTCATCAACACTCTGAAGGTCCACAGATTACAGGAAGCCTCCAGTTGTGCTTCAGAAACTACTACTAGTATCCCTGGAATCGATCAAACCATAGACAGTTTAAGGCATTACTACAATGGACTAAAGTCGTCATGGTGCCTGTTTTATTCAATCACGACGCAATCTGTATGTTTCATCAACACTCTGAAGGTCCACAGATTACAGGAAGCCTCCAGTTGTGCTTCAGAAACTACTACTAGTATCCCTGGAATCGATCAAACCATAGACAGTTTAAGGCATTACTACAATGGACATAAGTCGTCATGGTGCCTGTTTTATTCAATCACGACGCAATCTGTATGTTTCATCAACACTCTGAAGGTCCACAGATTACAGGAAGCCTCCAGTTGTGCTTCAGAAACTACTACTAGTATCCCTGGAATCGATCAAACCATAGACAGTTTAAGGCATTACTACAATGGACTAAAGTCGTCATGGTGCCTGTTTTATTCAATCACGACGCAATCTGTATGTTTCATCAACACTCTGAAGGTCCACAGATTACAGGAAGCCTCCAGTTGTGCTTCAGAAACTACTACTAGTATCCCTGGAATCGATCAAACCATAGACAGTTTAAGGCATTACTACAATGGACTAAAGTCGTCATGGTGCCTGTTTTATTCAATCACGACGCAATCTGTATGTTTCATCAACACTCTGAAGGTCCACAGATTACAGGAAGCCTCCAGTTGTGCTTCAGAAACTACTACTAGTATCCCTGGAATCGATCAAACCATAGACAGTTTAAGGCATTACTACAATGGACTAAAGTCGTCATGGTGCCTGTTTTATTCAATCACGACGAAATCTGTATGTTTCATCAACACTCTGAAGGTCCACAGATTACAGGAAGCCTCCAGTTGTGCTTCAGAAACTATTACTAGTATCCCTGGAATCGATCAAACCATAGACAGTTTAAGGCATTACTACAATGGACTAAAGTCGTCATGGTGCCTGTTTTATTCAATCACGACGCAATCTGTATGTTTCATCAACACTCTGAAGGTCCACAGATTACAGGAAGCCTCCAGTTGTGCTTCAGAATCTACTACTAGTATCCCTGGAATCGATCAAACCATAGACAGTTTAAGGCATTACTACAATGGATTAAAGTCGTCATGGTGCCTGTTTTATTCAATCACGACGCAATCTGTATGTTTCATCAACACTCTGAAGGTCCACAGATTACAGGAAGCCTCCAGTTGTGCTTCAGAAACTACTACTAGTATCCCTGGAATCGATCAAACCATAGACAGTTTAAGGCATTACTACAATGGACTAAAGTCGTCATGGTGCCTGTTTTATTCAATCACGACGCAATCTGTATGTTTCATCAACACTCTGAAGGTCCACAGATTACAGGAAGCCTCCAGTTGTGCTTCAGAAACTACTACTAGTATCCCTGGAATCGATCAAACCATAGACAGTTTAAGGCATTACTACAATGGACTAAAGTCGTCATGGTGCCAGTTTTATTCAATCACGACGCAATCTGTATGTTTCATCAACACTCTGAAGGTCCACAGATTACAGGAAGCCTCCAGTTGTGCTTCAGAAACTACTACTAGTATCCCTGGAATCCATCAAACCATAGACAGTTTAAGGCATTACTACAATGGACTAAAGTCGTGATGGTGCCTGTTTTATTCAATCACGACGCAATCTGTATGTTTCATCAACACTCTGAAGATCCACAGATTACAGGAAGCCTCCAGTAGTGCTTCAGAAACTACTACTAGTATCCCTGGAATCGATCAAACCATAGACAGTTTAAGGCATTACTACAATGGACTAAAGTCGTCATGGTGCCTGTTTTATTCAATCACGACGCAATCTGTATGTTTCATCAACACTCTGAAGGTCCACAGATTACAGGAAGCCTCCAGTTGTGCTTCAGAAACTACTACTAGTATCCCTGGAATCGATCAAACCATAGACAGTTTAAGGCATTACTACAATGGACTAAAGTCGTCATGGTGCCTGTTTTATTCAATCACGAAGCAATCTGTATGTTTCATCAACACTCTGAAGGTCCACAGATTACAGGAAGCCTCCAGGTGTGCTTCAGAAACTACTACTAGTATCCCTGGAATCGATCAAAGCATAGACAGTTTAAGGCATTACTACAATGGACTAAAGTCGTCATGGTGCCTGTTTTATTCAATCACGACGCTATCTGTATGTTTCATCAACACTCTGAAGGTCCACAGATTACAGGAAGCCTCCAGTTGTGCTTCAGAAACTACTACTAGTATCCCTGGAATCGATCAAACCATAGACAGTTTAAGGCATTACTACAATGGACTAAAGTCGTCATGGTGCCTGTTTTATTCAATCACGACGCAATCTGTATGTTTCATCAACACTCTGAAGGTCCACAGATTACAGGAAGCCTCCAGTTGTGCTTCTGAAACTACTACCAGTATCCCTGGAATCGATCAAACCATAGACAGTTTAAGGCATTACTACAATGGACTAAAGTCGTCATGGTGCCTGTTTTATTCAATCACGACGCAATCTGTATGTTTCATCAACACTCTGAAGGTCCACAGATTACAGGAAGCCTCCAGTTGTGCTTCAGAAACTACTACTAGTATCCCTGGAATCGATCAAACCATAGACAGTTTATGGCATTACTACAATGGACTAAAGTCGTCATGGTGCCTGTTTTATTCAATCACGACGCAATCTGTATGTTTCATCAACACTCTGAAGGTCCACAGATTACAGGAAGCCTCCAGTTGTGCTTCAGAAACTACTACTAGTATCCCTGGAATCGATCAAACCATAGACAGTTTAAGGCATTACTACAATGGACTAAAGTCGTCATGGTGCCTGTTTTATTCAATCACGACGCAATCTGTATGTTTCATCAACACTCTGAAGGTCCACAGATTACAGGAAGCCTCCAGTTGTGCTTCAGAAACTACTACTAGTATCCCTGGAATCGATCAAACCATAGACAGTTTAAGGCATTACTACTATGGACTAAAGTCGTCATGGTGCCTGTTTTATTCAATCACGACGCAATCTGTATGTTTCATCAACACTCTGAAGGTCCACAGATTACAGGAAGCCTCCAGTTGTGCTTCAGAAACTACTACTAGTATCCCTGGAATCGATCAAACCATAGACAGTTTAAGCCATTACTACAATGGACTAAAGTCGTCATGGTGCCTGTTTTATTCAATCACGACGCAATCTGTATGTTTCATCAACACTCTGAAGGTCCACAGATTACAGGAAGCCTCCAGTTGTGCTTCAGAAACTACTACTATTATCCCTGGAATCGATCAAACCATAGACAGTTTAAGGCATTACTTCAATGGAGTAAAGTCGTCATGGTGCCTGTTTTATTCAATCACGACGCAATCTGTATGTTTCATCAACACTCTGAAGGTCCACAGATTACAGGAAGCCTCCTGTTGTGCTTCAGAAACTACTACTAGTATCCCTGGAATCGATCAAACCATAGACAGTTTATGGCATTACTACAATGGACTAAAGTCGTCATGGTGCCTGTTTTATTCAATCACGACGCAATCTGTATGTTTCATCAACACTCTGAAGGTCCACAGAGTACAGGAAGCCTCCAGTTGTGCTTCAGAAACTACTACTAGTATCCCTGGAATCGATCAAACCATAGACAGTTTAAGGCATTACTACAATGGACTAAAGTCGTCATGGTGCCTGTTTTATTCAATCACGACGCAATCTGTATGTTTCATCAACACTCTGAAGGTCCACAGATTACAGGAAGCCTCCAGTTGTGCTTCAGAAACTACTACTAGTATCCCTGGAATCGATCAAACCATAGACAGTTTAAGGCATTACTACAATGGACTAAAGTCGTCATGGTGCCTGTTTTATTCAATCACGACGCAATCTGTATGTTTCATCAACACTCTGAAGGTCCACAGATTACAGGAAGCCTCCAGTTGTGCTTCAGAAACTACTACTAGTATCCCTGGAATCGATCAAACCATAGACAGTTTAAGGCATTACTACAATGGACTAAAGTCGTCATGATGCCTGTTTTATTCAATCACGACGCAATCTGTATGTTTCATCAACACTCTGAAGGTCCACAGATTACAGGAAGCCTCCAGTTGTGCTTCAGAAACTACTACTAGTATCCCTGGAATCGATCAAACCATAGACAGTTTAAGGCATTACTACAATTGACTAAAGTCGTCATGGTGCCTGTTTTATTCAATCACGACCCAATCTGTATGTTTCATCAACACTCTGAAGGTCCACAGATTACAGGAAGCCTCCAGTTGTGCTTCAGAAACTACTACTAGTATCCATGGAATCGATCAAACCATAGACACTTTAAGGCATTACTACAATGGACTAAAGTCGTCATGGTGCCTGTTTTATTCAATCACGACGCAACCTGTATGTTTCATCAACACTCTGAAGGTCCACAGATTAAAGGAAGCCTCCAGCTGTGCTTCGGAATTTACTACTGGTATCCTGGGAATCGATCAAAGCATAGACAGTTTGAGGCAGTACTTCCATACACAAAAGTCGGCATGGTGCCAGATGTATTCAATCCAGATGCAATTACTGTGTTTCATCAACACTCTGAAGTTCCACAGATTACAGCAAGCCTCCAGCTCTACTTCGGAAACTATTACTGGTCTCCCAGGAATTAATCATACACAGACGCTTTGAAGTATTCTAACCAGCACTGAAGTCGGCAAAGTGCTTGTTGTTTCTATTCCCGATGCAAATTGTGGATCATCGCCAATGTTAAGGTCCACAGATTACAGGAAGCCTCACGTTGTGCTTCGGAATCTACTACTGCTCTCCCAGGAATTGATCAAAACATAGACTGTTTGAGGCAATTCTCCCATGGACAAAAGTAGGCATGGTGACTGTTGTATTCAATCCCGATGCAATTTCTGTGTTTCATTAACACTCTGAAGGTCCACAGATTACTGGAAGCCTCCAGCTGTGCTTCGGAAACTACTACTGGTCTCCCCTGAATCGATCAACGCGTAGACAGTTTAAGGCACTACTCCCGTTGACAAAAGTCGGCTTGGTACCTATTGTATTCAATCCCGATGCAATGTCTGTGCTTCATCAACACTCAAGAGGTCCACAGAGTACAGGAAGCCTCCAGCTGTGCTTTGGAAACTATTACTGGGCTCCCAGGAATCGATCAAAGCATAGACAGTTTGAGGCATTACTCCCATGGACAAAGTCGGCATGGTGACTGTTGTATTCAATCCCGATGCTATTTCTGTGTTTCATCAACACTCTGAAGGTCCACAGATTACTGGAAGCCTCCAGCTGTGCTTCGGAAACTACTACTTGTCTCCCCTGAATCGATCAACGTGTAGACAGTTAGAGGCACTACTGCCGTTGACAAAAGTCGGCTTGGTACCTATTGTATTCAATCCCGATGCAATGTCTGTGCTTCATCAACACTCAAGAGGTCCCCAGAGTACAGGAAGCCACCAGCTGTGCTTCGGTAATTACTACTGGCCTCCCAAGAATCGATCAAAGCACAGGCAGTTTGAGGCCTTACGCCCATCGACAAAAGTCGGAATAGTGCCTGTTGTATTCAATCCCGATGCAAGATATGTGTTCTGAAAGCCCACAGATTACAGGATGCCTCCAGCTGTGCTTCGGAAACTGCTACTGGTCTCCCAGGAATCGATCAAAGCATAGACAGTTTGAGGCATTCCTCCCATGGACAAACGTCGGCTTAATGCCTATTGTATTCAATCCTGACGCAATGACTGTGCTTCATCAAAACTCTGAAGGTCCACAGGGTACAGGATGCCACCAGCTATGCTCCGGAAACTACTACTGGTCTCCAAGGAATCGATCAAACACAGACACTTAGTAGTACTACTCCCCAGCACTGAACTCTGATTGGTGCCTGTTGTTTTTAATCCCGATGCAAATTGTGGATGATCGCCAATGTTAAGGTCCACAGCTTACATGAAGCCACCAGCTGTGCCTCGGAAACTACTACTGGTCTCCCAGGGTTCGATCAAAGCATAGACAGTTTGAGGCATTACTTCCATCGACAGAAGTCGGCATGGTGCCTGTTGTATTCAATCTCTATTCAACTTCTGTGTTTCGTCAACACTCTGAAGGTCCACAGATTACAGGAAGCATCTCGCTCTGCTTGGGAAGCTACTGCTGGTCTTGCAGAAATCGATCAAAGCATAGACTGTTAAAGACGTTACTGCCATGGACTAAGTCGGCATGGTGCCTGTTGTAGCCAATCCCTATGCACTTTCTGTGTTTCATCAACACATAAAAGGTCCACAGATTACAGGACGCCGCTAGCTGTGCTTCGGAAATTATTACTGGTGTCCCAGGATTCGATCGAACACAGAGAGTTTGAGGCATTACTCCTATGGACAATAGTTGGTTTGGTGCCTTTTGTAATCAATTCCGTTGAAATTTCTGTGTTTGATCAACACTGTGAAGGTCCTCAGATTACAGGAAGCCTCCAGCTGTTCTTCGGAAATTACTACTGGTCTCCCAGGAATCGATCAAAGCACAGACAGTTTGAGGCCTTACTCCCATGGACAAAAGTTGGTTTGGTGCCTGTTATATTCAATCCCGATGCAATTTCTGTGTTTCATCAACACTCTGAAGGTCCACAGATTACAGGAAGCCTAACTCTGTGCTTGGGAAACCACTTCTGGTCTCCCATGGATCGTTCAATGCATAGACAGTTTGAGGAATTACACCCATGGACTAAGTCGACATCTTGCCCGATGTATTCAATCCCCATGCAATTTCAATGCTTTATCAACACTCGGAAGGTCCACAGATAACATTAAGCCACCAGCTCTGCTTCGAAAACTACTACTGGAGTCCCAGGAATCGATCAAAGCACAGGCAGTTTGAAGTATTACTCCCCAGCGTTGAAATCTGCATGGTGTCTGTTGTTTTTAATCCCGATGCAAACTGTGGATCATCGCCAATCTTAAGTTCCACAGAATACCGGAGGCCTCCAGCTGTACTTCGGAAACCACTACCGGTCTCCCAGGAATTGATCAAATAATAGACAGTTTGGGGAACTACTCCGATGGACAAAAGTAGTCATGGTATTCAACCTCGATTCTATTTATGCGTTTCGTCAACACACTGAAGGTCTATAGATTACAGAAAGCTCCAGCTGCGGTTCGCAAACTACTACTGGTCTCCCAGGAACCGATCAATGCACACACAGTTTGAAGAATTACTCCCCAGCACAGCATGGTGCCTGTTCTTTTTAATCCCGATGCAGATTGTGGATCATCGACGATGTTAAGGTCCACAGATTACAGGAAGCCTCACGTTGTGCTTCGGAAACTACTTCTGGTCTCCCAGGAATCGATCAAAGCATAAACAGTTTGAGGCATTACTCGCATGGACAAAAGTCCGCATGGTAAAAGTTGTATTCAATGCCGATACAATCTATGTGTTTCATCAACTCTCTGAAGGTCCACAGTTTTCAGGACGCCTCCAGATGTGCTTGGGAAACTATTACTGTTCTTGCAGGAATCGTTCAAAGCATATACAGTTTGAGGTATTACTCTAAAAGACCAAAGTCGGCTTGGTGCCTGTTGTATTCAATCCCGATGCAATTTCTGTGTTTCATCAACACTCTGAAGGTCCACAGATTACAGGATGCCTCCTGCTGTGCTTCGGAAACTACTACTGGTCTCCCAGGAATCGATCAAAGCGTAGACAGTTTAAGGCATTAATCCCGTGGACAAATGTCGGCATGGTGCCTGTTGTATTCCATCCCGATGAAATTTCAGTGTTTCATCAACACTCTGAAGTTCCACAGTTTACAGGACCCTTCAGCTGTACATCGGAATCTACTACTATTCTCCCAGTAGTCGATTAAATCATAGACAGTTTGAGATATTACTTCCACAGTCAAAAGTCGGCATGGTGCCTGTTGTATTCAATCCCGACGAAATTTCTGTGTTTCATCAACACTGAAGTTCCACAGATTACAGTAAGCCTGCCGCTGTTCATCGGAATCTACTACTATTCTCCCAGTAGTCGATTAAATCATACACAGTTTGAGACATTACTTCCATGGTGAAAAGTCGGCATGGTGCCTTATGTATTCAATCCCGATGCAATTTCTATGTTTCATCAACACTAGGATGGTCCACAGATTACAGGAAGCCTCCAGCTGTGCTTCGGAAACTACTACTGGTCTCCCGGGAATCGACCAAAACATAGACAGTTTGAGGCATTACTCCCATGGACAAACGTCGGCATGGTGCCTGTTGTATTCAATCCCGATGCGATATGTGTGTTTCATCAACTCTCTGAAGCTCTACATATTACAGGAAGCCTCCAGCTCTTCTTCGGAAACTACTACTGGTCTCCCAGGAATCGATCAAAGCTCAGAGAGTTTGAGGCATTGCTCCCATGAACAAAAGACAGCATGGTTCCTGTTGTATTCAATAACGATGCAATCCGGTGTTTCAACAACACTCTGAATGTCCACAGATTACAGGAAGCCTCCAGCTGTACATGTGAAACTACTACTGTTCTTGCAGGAATCGATCAAAACATATACAGTTTGAAGTATTACTCTAATGGACAAAAGTCGGCTTGGTGCCTGTTGTATTCAATCGTGATGCGATGTCTGTGTTTCATCAACACTCTAAAGATCCACAAATTACAGGAACCCTCCAGCTGTGCTTCGGAAACTGCTACTGGTCTCCCAGGAATCGATCAAATCATAGGCAGTTTGAGGCATTACTTCCATGGACAAAAGTCGGCATGTTGGCTGTTGTTTTCAATCCCGATGCAATTTCTGTGTTTTATCAACTCTCTAAACGTCCACATATTACAAGAAGCCTCTAGCACTGCTTCGGAAACTACTACTGGTCTCAATGTGATCGATCAAACACAGACAGTTCGAAGTATTACTCCGCAACACTGATCTCTGCATCGTGCCTGTTGTTTTTAATCCCGTTGCAAATTGCGGATCATCGCCAATGTTAAGGTAAAGTTGTGGCTCCAAATGAATGGTTCGACCCCGACAGAAGTGCATGATACACGACTTCCTGTCTGGATACTGGAAGCCGTGGGCTGGAGCCCAGGACTACGTCTTGTGGATGGTTCCCTGTAGACGCCGCTCGCAAAATGCAAAAGTCGTCTGCATATAGAGGAGAGACAGACGGCCCTACAGCTTCTGCTAGTTCGTTAATGTCCACTAAACATAGAGAGACAATCAATATGGAGTCCTGCGGGACTCCATTCTCCTGGATATGTGGAGAGCTATGGGAGGCACCAACTTGGACACGGAAATTATGGAGCGACAGGAAGTTTTGGATAGAAATCTGGAATGGGCCCCAGAGATCCCACTCATATAAAGTGGCAAGGATATGATACCGGCAGGTTTTGTCATAAGCTTTTCGTAAATTGGAAAAGACAGCAACCAGGTGTTGGCGTCTTGAAAAGGCTGTTCGGATGGTAGACAAGAGGGACACATGATTAGCAGTGGTAGAGCGAACCTGGCGGAAACTGCCACGGCATGGAGCCAGTAGGCCACGTGCCTCCAGGAGCCAACACAACAACCGACTTACCATATGTTCCAACAGCTTATAAAGAACACTGGTGAGGCTGATGGGCCTATAACTATCCACATCAAGCTGGTTTATACCCGTGTAAAAGAATGGAGTGATTGTGTTCCCCTGCCATTGCGATGGAAAGATGCCATCGCACCAGATCCGATTGTATATGATGAGGAAATGTCACTTGTAGTAGGACGAGAATTCGTTAGTTATCTGACTGTGAGTCCGATCTGGCTGTGTCACGGCAATGTCGAATGGTTCTTAGGAGGTCCCACTCTGTAAACGGAGCGTTATAGGGTTCACTGTGACATTCAGTGAACGAGAAGAGTTTCCCTTCCATCAGCCGTTTGAGGGTGCAAAAGGCTCGAGGGTAACACTCCGGCGCAGAGGCTTGAGCATAGTGCTCGCCAATTGCGTTAGCGTCGGTACATTACTCGCCATTCATGTTAATGCCAGGGCACCTGTCGTGGTCTGGTACCCAAAACAATGTATTATCTTCGTCCAGACTTGGGAAGGTGACGTCACCCAATGGGCGAGACATAAATCTCCCAACACCCCTGTTTCCATATTCTTATAAGCTGACTAACGCAGGCACAAAGCCGTTTAAAAGCTATTTTGTGCTCTAGGGAAGGGTGCCACTTTTGTCGCTGTAGAGCCTATGCTCTTAAACGCTCAGCAATTTCCGGCTATCACCAAGGTCGGCGGTATCCTAAGGAACAAGGGATCGCGTTTTTCGCGGTAGAAACCATCGCCCTGGTGACTCGCTCAAACACCACATCGATGTTACCGCGTGGGGGAGATACAACGGTGACAGCAGAGGTGAAAGCTTCCCAGTCTGCCTTGTTTAAAGCCCGTCTGGGTAGGCGTCCGTGGGCATGACGCTGGGGAAGTGACACACCGATGGGGAATTGGTCTCTACCACACAACAAGTGGTGGGCTTTCTAGCGGACGGGTGGTAGGAGACCTGGACTGCAAAGCGATAAATCAATTGCCGAGTAAGTACCATGAACCACATTGAAATGTGTGGGTGCTGCAGTATTTAAGAGAGCATATTTCGAGGCAGTATATTTTCGACCTCTCTACCTGAGCCAGCAAGCATGGTGCCACCCCATAAGGATTTATGTGCGTCAAAATAACCCAAAAGTAGGAAATTTGTAGGGAGTTGATGAATCAGTGCAGCCAGTACTTCCAGAGGTATCGTATCATCTGGACGAAATTATACATTGTAGATGGTTATTTCGTATGTCGTCCTTATCCTGACAGCTATAGCTCAAATGGAGTTTGAAGGGGCACAAGTTCACTACATACCAAGTTCAGGACATAGACACAAACCCCACCTGACAATTATATTTGCTATGATTCTTGTAGTATCTCCTATAGCCATGAAGGGCAGAGTTCCGCATTGCTGGAAACCAGTTTTCCTTCAGGGCAATGCAGAAGGCAGGCGTAAAGCTTAACTGTTGTCATGGCACAGCCAGCTGGTGGAAAAAACCGCCACAATTCCACTGGAGGATGACGTTTTCGTGAGGCTGGGAATGCATGAAGCATGAAAGGAGCCATATCACGCCTCTGGGACACCTGGTGCCACCGATTGAGTACCTATGCGATCAATATCGATTTTTTTCTGAGGCTCCGGCAAGATCTAGGTCCTCAGAGGACGCCAGAATCTTCACCTCATGCTCAGACGCAGAGCTTGTAGGTAGTGATGGTGTGGGTGCCACTGCAAGGTCTTGGTTCTTAGGGGTCTGTCTCTTCTTAGGTTTGTCTCACTGCTCGTTAGGTTTTTCTGGCTGGGAGGGATTCACTGATTCAGTCTCAGGGACTGATGAGGACCATGTAGCCTAACAACTAGCTACCTGTTGGTGTTTCAGCCACTGGCGGGTATCTACTTTGCCAATTGTAGGAACCTGGGAAGGATGTGACCCAAGAGACCTCTCTTTAGAGAGAGGAGCCGAAGGAGACTTACGCTTCTCCAGCTGAGAAAGGGGACTGATGTTCCTGATGGCTGGGTGGCGAGGGGTGGGGGAGGGTGGGGTGGTTGGTGGTTGTTGCTCCCGAATTAGGTGGTGCAGGAGCATAAGGGATAGAAGAGCCCCTACCATCAAGGGGGCAAGTGGAGTCTTATGGCTCTGAGAGCCAACTGTAAACTGCAGAACTGATGGGGCTGAACTGCAGTTGTGGCGGCGGCATAAGTGGGTGTCATATGCGCAGGGTGTAGCCACAGTGTAGGTCTGTTGGTTCAGGCTCTTGTATTTCATGAGTTTTCTTCTTTCTGTAGAATCCTGCAATCTGTTGAGCAAGGCGAATGGTGTTCTCTGCAGTTGACGCTGATGGGAAGCTGGTCTCATGGGGTATTGGGATGTGAAGGACGTCCACAATCTCGACAGGTTACTCTGGAAGTACAGCAGCAACACATATGCCCGAACCTCTAGCACTTAAAGCATTGCATTGGGGAAGAGATATGTGAGTATATTATTTTACATCATAGTGGTATAGCCTCACCTTGATCTTCTCAGGTAATGTGTCACCCTCAGGGGACAAGATGAAGGCACCAGTGGCAACCTGATTGTCTCTCCGACCCCGGTGACCACGCTGAAGAAAATAAACACCTTATCGCTCTAAGTTAGCACGCAGCCTGTCATCAGACTGCATAAGAAGACCCTGGACCGTATTTAAGCTCTTATTGGCTATTATGGTAGCAGAAAGATCTCCCAGCTTGTCACAAGCGGTTAATGCCCGTGACTGGGCAGAATATGCTGTTTTTATTAAGGCTGAACAAGATTAAATGTTGGACAATCCCTCCACCTCTTCAGACGTCTGGCTGAGGCTTCATCAACATGAAGGATTCCCCATCAGCTGTCGTACATACAAGGTACTGGGGTGAATAAGGTTCACATCCACCCTTTGCCTGGTCTGGCCAGGGAGAGGAACGATTTGGGGTCATACTTCTTTGCATTAAAGTTAGACGTCGAATGCTTAGAGAGTGCTAGTGTTGGACCACCGGCTAGAAATGACATCTCGTGTCATCTGCCCTTATGCCACCCACTCCAACCACGGGTTTTCCCCACAGGTGCCACCCAGTCTCAGCAAAGGCCAGCTGGAAGGTTGGCTGTTGTTGGGGGTCCCAGTGCCCAGGAAGACAGTCATTTACTCCTTGGAAAACGTGGGGAGCTAACGTTGCAGGCATCAGCAGAGCTATCTCAGTGTAGTCAGGTGCTACAACCAATAGGGTACATGGCGAACATCACAACGGACTGGCTACCATGCTGGATCTGAAGTGCAAAGAAGTCTGTGATCATCGTCGGTGCAGAAAACGACACTGCACAGTGGATGGAGGAAAACCTACCCAGGAATGTGCTCACTTAACAAATGGAGGATGAGCGGAACTGCAAAGCCACAGTGATAAAGAATGCTGAAGGCTGAAACGTTTGAGACTCCTTTTAGTCGCCTCTCGTGACAGGCAGGAATACCACCGGCCTATTGTAACCCCCAGACCCACAGGGGATTGTTTGCAGAAATAATCGCATTTATAAATTATCGTAGGAAACTTTTTTTGAAGAATGTATTGAGATTTCCCATATAAAACTTATATAATTTTGTAAACAAGAAAAAGTTAGTTTAGCATTTTTTAAAATAACGAATTATTTCTTAAGGTTTTAGAAACCAATATAATAACAAAAATCAATCACACCAAGATACACACTCCCACTAAAGAAAGTCAAGTGAAAGTGAGCTATGAGCTCTTCATGGAGACGCTGGATGCCCATGGGATGTCGATCAGCGGTCATATCATGCTCTGTTATGTGGTGTCATATATGTGGTATTAATGGTCGTGTGATCAAAACACCGCTCTACCTGCCATTTAGCTGTGTTTCGAGACCTTGAGGCCGGCACTTCTCAATGAAGTTAGCTCACCAACTGGCATCAAGAAGCTGTGTACTTAGTACCAGTCCACCTTCTGTGAACAAATACCTGTCGATACCGGAAATTGACCCAGGGTATCTGTGTAGTTTTCATATGTGTTTACCACCTGCCTGTAGAAACAGACCAAAGTGAGCTATGGCAGTAAATAAATCGCAGTGAATAAATTTCAGTACATAAAACTGTAATAGATCTAATTGTGCAGTAGCTGGGGTTTTGGAGGAGGGGGAGAGGGGGTTGCGGAGCAGGTTATGTATGCTCCACCTCTGGCCGTAACACAAATCTTTCTGCGTAGTTTAGTGGTTTGATATATCATTTCCATACTGTCTTCTTAATGCCAGGTATTCCTTATTATGAATCAAGTACCTAACTAAGCAATTTTATCTCTGGCACCAAGTAATTTTCAGTGGTCCTGAAATAAACAAAGAACGAGGAGGCAGTTTTATTTTGTCTTCTCCTTGTTGACATTGACGTAAATAGATACAAAGAGAGGAGCACTTACATGTTTGTAACAAATTTACTGAAATAAAATTTCGAGAGTTAAGTTACCGTTCAGTTGTCTAGATTACTTATTTCTTTTGCACTGATAAACGGAAGTCATAATAAAAACCGAACACTCAAACAGACGCACTCGCACACGCACACACACACACACACTACTACTGCTACTGCTACTGCTACTACTGCGGAAAGTCAAGTGGATGTGAGCTATTTGCTCCTCACTGCGGCCCTGTGTGCCCAAGGGATGTCGATCAGCTGCCGACAGCGTGTATAAATATGTCATATATGTTTAGGACTTGGAAAGGTCTCAATGAGTTATGAAACCAATAATTTTTGAAACCATTACATCATGATAGGACCGCTACGGGGGGATGGAGAAGCTGTTCTTTCAGTTATCAGGATGGCATAACGGCTTTTCTAATTTTGTATCGTTTATTTCATAGGCTGGCGGACATTATAGGAAACGACCGGAAGTAAATATGGTCGCTGAGAGATAGACGGAGTTCAAGAAAACTCTTTGCTATACGTGAAGTTAGAGAAGATACAGAAGTTCAATACCGTACTTTTCTTAATGGCGTTTCGCACTTGTGCGTTGCACCTTATTACGGACCTTTCGTGGTTACTTCTCTAGGGGGATATAAGATTTATGGGGTTCTTGTTGTAGCGTTAAATGTATCGTCACTTTCCATGTTCGGACATTCGGCCTTGTACACTGTTCACGCCTGTTCGAGTCTCGATCAGACACGCAAGCTTTGTTTTTTTAACAGTTGGATCAAATTCGGATCAGAAACAACTCGTAATGTCACTTAATGAGTGTGATAAGACTTCTGAAGCGTCACTTATTGTAATGAAGTTTAATTTACAAGTGCTTCTCAATAGGATATTTGGTTTCCGGAATATCAGCACGTTGCATTCACTAAGTATCTTTGTTACAGGTGTGCGAGTGCATTTATGTGATACAAACATTTTCAACTTTTGTAGTCCTGTCATCAGGTGTACTGCCAACTCTCGAAAGTCCTGAATGTAAACTAAATAGTATAAACAACGATCCACGGTCTGACAGTCTACATGAGTTTGCACGTTTTCTAGATGTGAAGGATGCATACACCAATCTCGATATTTCTATACTAAGACAAACACTATTTGAGCTGGGTGTGCCATCAGACATAGTTAGCTGATTCTTGCATTAGCTACACTACTGTATCTTACGCGTAAGCCTGACCGACGGACAACAGATTTCTAGAACCGTCTATTAAGGTTTACCACAAAGGGATCCCTTGAGCCCGTTCCTTATTAAAATATTTACAAAGAAGACAGGTGACAGATTACGTTGTCCTGTCGCTTTTGTACAGCAGGAGGACGACGTTGTGATATATGTCAAGCACAAACACCAGAACCTACAACGTCCTGTGAGTATTCTGATAACTGGTTACCCAGGATAGGAACGTATGTAGCGTCTGAAAAATGTCATCTGGCTCTCTTTAGTAGGCCAAGAACAGAGAAAGAAGCAGCTTCCTTGCTAATTAATAACCATTTATTTTCTCTTTAGCCCGCAATATGGTAGATGTCTTTATTATATCTGCAAGACATCTATATATAATAAACAACGGTAATGTACCAGAATGCTGCTATAACTGTTAATTGCTATAGTTTTGCGATAGGTACGAGCCTATTCCGACATTATCGCCATCTTCAGGCTATTTCCATATTGCATCGTGGCGCTACCACTGTCTTATAATCTTATTACCGCATATGGCGTTTCCGGCTGCAGCCGATTTTTAAATATTTAACCTCATTATCTTTATTAATTGCTGCTGATCGCGTATGTATGCAGGGTCGTTTATCGCTTGTATATAGTATCGTGGTTCTGACAGCTACTATTGACAGCTATCACGGCTGTCAAAACTACAACATTATATATAAGAGATAAAAAAGCTAGTTTATACTTCCACCATTCGGTCCGTTTCTAACCGCATTTGCAATTCCTCCGCCTTTTTAAACAGGAATTTTAAAATATAAGGATCTTTACTTATGTTTTATTTTGTATGTATGTAGCTGGATTGTATGTAAGAATTTCGGCACTTTTAGTGTAATGGTGAACTCCGACTGATGTATCTTGTTGACTACTTATTTCTTTCAGTTATGTTTTATAAGAGTGTGGTAACACAACTCATGGAATAGCGGTATCCACATGTGCAGAGGGCTGTAGTATCGCGTACACAAGCTATAAAAGTACAGTCCATCGGCGGAGCTGTCATTTACACTCAGGTGATTCATGTGGAAAGATTTCCGACGTGATTATGGCCGCATGACGCGAATTAAAAGACTTTGAACGCGGAGTGATAGTTGGAGCTAGAAGCACTGGACATTCCATTTCGGATATCGTTAGTGAATTCAATATTTCGAGATCTACAGTGTCATCACCGTGCCGGGAATACCAAACTTCAGGCATTACAACTCACCACGGACAACGAACTGCCCGACGGCTTTCATTCAACGACCGAGGGTAGCGGCGTTTACGTAGCGTTCGCAGTACTAACAGGTATGCAACACTGCGTGAAACAACCGCAGAAATCAAAGTGGGACGTACAACAAACGTATCCATTAGGACAGTGGGGCGAAATTTGGCGTTAATGGGCTATGGTAGCAGACGACCGACGCGAGTGTCTTTGCAAAGAGCACTATATCGCTTGCTGTGCTTCTCCTAGGCTCGTGACCATATCGGTGGGACACTAGACAATGGGAAACCGTGGACTGGTCAGATGAGTCTCGATTTTGGTTGGTGAGAGCTGATGGTAGGATTCGAGTGTGGCGGAGACACCACGAAGCCATGGACTCGGATTGTCAACAAGGCACAGTACAAGCTGATGGCGACTCCATAATGGTTTGGGCTGTGTTTACATGCAATGGACTGTGCTCTCAGTTATGTTCGGCTACTTTGAGACCATTTGCAGCTCTTCATGTTCCCACATAACGATAGAATGTTTATGGATAACAATGTGCCACGCCACCGGGCCACAGTTGTGAACGACTGGTTGGAGGACATTCTTGACAACTCTAGCGAATCATCTGGCAGAGACTCAAACTCAGGACCTTTGCCTTTCGTGGGCAAGTGCTATATCAAGTCCTCACAGTCTTGATTCCGCCAGTACCTCGCCTCCTACCTTCTAAACTTCACAGAAGCTCTTCTGCATACCTTGCAGAACTAGCACTCCTGGAAGAAAGGAAGGAAGTTTCATACCAAAGCACACTACGCTGCAGAGAGAAAATTTCATTATGGGAACAGCCCAATTTTCTGAAACGAGACATGGTTTCTGACATGTCCACATTGACGTGGTCAGCCTTCTGCCTCCGTCTGAGGGTTTCAGGTGCATCTTTACGGCAGCTGACCGATACACCCGTTGGACCAAGAATCGCTACGTGGGTCGCCCGATTTGGCTGTGGGATACATGCACGAAAGACCGAGAACTGCAGTTCGAATCTGCCCTATATCTCGATCTCACTAAATTCTGTGGACGCGACCAGCGTCACACCACTAATTACCTGCAAGCAAAGGGTTGGTAGAGAGGTGGCAGAGGATGCTCGAAGCTGCGACTACGTGCCATGACACGGCCTGGACTGTAGCATTATCACAACTATTACTTGACCTCCACACTGCCTTCAAGCGAGACTTCGGCGTGTCAGCAGCTGAGGTGGTGTATGCAGAGATGCTGTGGCTCCCGTCACAGGGTTTCTCACCACAACAGTCCCTCTCGATCCGGGACCGCCCCTCTGCTGCAACAAGTTAAACAGTCAAAACTCCACGCTTCGCCCTATGCTGGTATCCGTCACAGAGAATCCAACATTTTCATTAATAAGAATTTGAGGAAGAGCTCACAAATTTTGTTTAGGACAGATGCTTCCCACTCGCCACTACAACATTACTGTCGCGCTCACCAATTTTATAAGTATGACGAACACAGAATGCAAACCTTACACAATAATATACAGCAGTGTCACTCGAAAGGGTAAAGCCAACTTACCAGTTAAATGCCTACGAATTGGCAACTCTGTCCTCCGTCACCAGATGTGAAGAGCGAGGTCAACAAATAGTTCATTTCAGTGCCACCCGCATCACCACCGTTCCAGGCCCGCCCATCATCACATCGCAAGGATATTCGCCAACGACGTCTGTTTGTATGAGCGCCAGATATTGAGTCTGACGCCATGACGCCAGTTTACCTGCATTTCCCGAACTTCGCTATACCGTAGGGGTTGGGAAGGTTGAGGGATTGGGGACGGGGGGGGGGGGGGGGGGGAGGGTCCCAGGAAACAGAAGCTCGACGAAGCGTTTCAGGTGTTGAGTGTCCTCTTTGGTTGGTACCACAGACTGCAAATAGCTAAGGAGAGAGCATTCGCATGTGCAGAACGACAATGCTGTCCACATCTACTGCAGCCCAAGTAACATGACTTTAGGGTGTTATATTTTAGCGTATATAGCGCTTAACGCTTTTGAATTTTTTTACTGTGCTGGTTAAGCTGTCGCCAGCACACCGGTCGGCAAAGATGAAGCGAGAAGACCGATTACTAGGTGCAGGATCAAGGGCGCCTATCACAGTAGTGGCCAGACACACACACACACACACACAAGCAGCAGTCCGCCAACGTCCTCTCGACAGAATGTATTTAGGTCGCCACCACTGTCACTCAGTCATCCAGTTTGGTATGTGTCAGTATACTCGCAGAGCAGTTTTAATTCGTGATAGGCTACAACACTGCAATCACTTCGCTGCTACAAATACATCATCTTCAAAAGTAACGTGAAACTTTGTGTACGTGTTTTACAGACATCTTAACAATTCTGTGCCAGGAACTGAACTTGGCTTAAAGAGCAATAGTACTGTGCTTTTTCGTCACCATATCAAACTCAGATTTAACTTTATATACGTTTTTTGGTGAAGGGGTAAAAATTGAAAGTCGAGAACACTTCTCTACGGTTTCTGTTACACTTAGTCATATTGTGAATCTCTGTTTCTAATTAATTACGTTACAGTGACACAATAGACGACACCAAAGTGTCACGAAGTAACAGTGCATTTGGGACTACGAAACTGTTAAAGTAAGCACAATATGCGATTTTCACCACTATTTATCTTTTATTATTTTCAGTTTTTCTCTAGTTACCCTTCTGCTTTTTATAGACAAGTAAAGTATGTATAATATTTTTTGCTATCTCGCCAGAAAAAAAGCCATACACAATGCACAAAAAGAAGTACGAGATCGATGCTCGGCTTTTGGAATGATAAAAGAAGTGATAGCCAACGATATTTTTTAAAGGTTTATATTTTCTATTGTGCTGTGCTGGCTCACATTGTCGGATCTCTTCTAATAAATTACACTACAGTGAAACTGAATAGGAAACTGTCTCATGCAGAAATACTTAGACAACAAGAATTTGAAAAACAGCATAAATTGGATTAAACTAATCAGGCCATCATGTACAAATTTTATCCGCATATGAGCATGGCACAAATGTACATACAATGACAGCAGTTTACGCATACACACTTGCAGATTTATCTAGCACTTGTCTCGCAAACACATGGCCACAGAATCGCAAAATTATCTGTACAATACAAGACTTTATAAAACTGTGACTCATATCAGCATCACATGAACAATTATGCATTTGTTAAGTATTCCGATAGGAACGAACTAGTAATTCTTCCACATACTTCTCTTTACATCCGTAGCAACGACAATACTGCACCATGACGTGCAGAAACGGGGATGAAACACGGCGAATATGTATAACATTCAAGTTACCCTGTTACCACAAATTGTAGACATCCATCGTCGCCCCAAAATCAAGTGACTAGCGCGGTTTCTCGTGAGAATGTGCGCGATAGGCTATGCTCCCTCCATAGATATGTAACTGAAGGCATTGAAGTGTCTCGAAATCTGCACATCGGATCAAAAAAGGTTATAACTCTAATTTCTTTGCCTCGCAGAGGGATATACAAACATACCACACTAGACCCTCCACATCAAACTGCCTGGGTGGAGGAGGGCAATTTTTTATTTCAGATTATGATTCGACGGCAAATTCTACATACGTTTCGTCTGAAGCATCTTCCTTTCGTCACAAATGACACAGTAATCGCAGGAATAGAAATGAGTACACAATCGTAATTTACAACATCCTACACAATGGCCCTTGAATATCCAGTGGCACGTGGGATCTGACCTCGATGCAGCGAGGGTGGACAGGTCAGTATTTGAGAACTACTAATAGGAAACAAAAGAAAAATTGGGAGTTGGTATTAAAATCCATGGAAAAGAAATAAAAACTTTGAGGTTCGCCGATGACATTGTTATTCTGTCAGAGACAGCAAAGGACTTTGAAGAGCAGTTGAGCGGAATGGATAGTGTCTTGAAAGGAGGATATAAGATGAACTTCAACAAAAGGAAAACAAGGATAATGGAATGTAGTCGAATTAAGTCGGGTGATGCTGCGGGAACTAGATAAGGAAATGAGACACTTAAAGTAGTAACGGAGGTTTGCTATTTGGGGAGCAAAATAACTGATGATGGTCGAAGTAGAGAGGATATAAAATGTAGACTGGCAATGGCAAGGAAAGCGTTTCTGAAGAAGAGAAATTTGTTAACATCGAGTATAGATTTAAGTGTCAGGAAGTCGTTTCTGAAAGTATTTGTATGTAGTGTAGCCATGTATGGAAGTGAAACATGGACGATAACTAGTTTGGACAAGAAGAGAATAGAAGCTTTCGAAATGTGGTGCTACAGAAGAATGCTGAAGTTTAGATGGGTAGGTCACATAACTAATGAGAAAGTATTGAATAGGATTGGGGAGAAGAGAAGTTTGTGGCACAACTTGAGTAGAAGAAGGGATCGGTTAGTAGGGCATGTTCTGAGGCATCAAGGGATGACCAATTTAGTATTGGAGGGCAGCGTGGAGGGTAAAAATCTTAGAGGGAGACCAAGAGATGAATACACTACGCAGATTCGGAAGGATGTAGGTTGCATCTACATCTACATCTACATCCATACTCCGCAAGCCACCTGACGGTGTGTGGCGGAGGGTACACTGAGTACCTCTCTCGGTTCTCCCTTCAATTCCAGTCTCGTATTGTACGTGGAAAGAAGGATATTCGGTACGCTTCTGTGTGGGCTCTAATCTCTCTGATTTTATCTTCATGGTCTCTTAGCGAGATATACGTAGGAGGGAGCAATATACTGCTTGACTCTTCGGTGAAGGTATGTTCTCGAAACTTTAACAAAAGCGCGTACCGAGCTACTGAGCGTCTCTCCTGCAGAGTCTTCCACTGGAGTTTATCTATCATCTCCGTAACGCTTTCGCGATTACTAAATGATCCTGTAACGAAGCGCGCTGCTCTCCGTTGGATCTTCTCTATCTCTTTTATCAACCCTATCTGGTGCGGATCCCACACTGCTGAGCAGCATTCAAGCAGTGGGCGAACAAGCGTACTGTAACCTACTTCCTTTGTTGTCGGATTGCATTTCCTTAGGATTCTTCCAATGAATCTCAGTTTGGCATCTGCTTTACCGACGATCAACTTTATATGATCATTCTATTTTAAATCACTCCTAATGCGTACTCCCAGATAATTTATGGAATTAACTGCTTCCAGTTGCTGACCTGCTATTTTGTAGGTAAATGATAAGGGACCTATCTTTCTATGTATTCGCATCACATTACCCTTGTCTACATTGAGATTCAATTGCTATTCCGTGCATCATGCGTCAATTCGCTGCAGATCCTCCTGCATTTCAGTACAATTTTCCATTGTTGCAACCTCTCGATACACCACAGCATCATCTGCAAAAAGCCTCAGTGAACTTCCGATGTCATCCACCAGGTCATTTATGTATATTGTGAATAGCAACGGTCCTATGACACTCCCCTGCGGCACACCTAAAATCACTCTTACTTCGAAAGACTTCTCTCCATTGAGAATGACATGCGGCGTTCTATTATCTAGGAACTCCTCAATCCAATCACTCAATTGATCTGATAGTCCGTATGCTCTTACTTTGTTCATTAAACGACTGTGGGGAACTGTGTCAAACGCCTTGCGGAAGTCAAGAAACACGGCATCTACCTGTGAACCCGTGTCTAAGGCCCTCTGAGTCTCGTGGACTTTTCGAAACCCATGCTGATTCCTACAAAGTAGATTTCTAGTCTCCAGAAAAGACATTATACTCGAACATAATACGTGTTCCAAAATTCTACAACTGATCGACGTTAGAGATATAGGTCTATAGTTCTGCACATCTGTTCGACGTCCCTTCTTGAAAACGGCGATGATCTGTGCCCTTTTCCAATCCTTTGGAACGCTTCGCTCTTCTAGAGACCTACGGCACACCGCTGCAAGAAGGGGGGCAAGTTCCTTCGCGTACTCTGTGTAAAGTCGATCTGGTATCCCATCAGGACCAGCGGCCTTTCCTCTTTTGAGCGATTTTAATAGTTTCTCTATCCCTCTGTAGTCTATTTCGATATCTACCATTTTGTCAACTGTCCGACAATCTAGAGAAGGAAGCACAGTGCAGTCTTCCTCTGTGAAACTGCTTTGGAAGAAGACATTTAGTATTTCGGCCTTTAGTCTGTCATCCTCTGTTTCAGTACCATTTTGGTCACAGAGTGTCTGGACATTTTGTTTTGATCCACCTATCGCTTTGACATAGGACCAAAATTTCTTAGGATTTTCCGCCAAGTCAGTACATAGAACTTTACTTTCGAATTCATTGAAAGCCTCTCGTATAGCCCTACTCATACTACATTTCGCTTCGCGTAATTTTTGTTTGTCTGCAAGGCTTTGGCTATGTTTATGTTTGCTGTGAAGTTCACTTTGCTTCTGCAGCAGTTTTCTAACTCGGTTGTTGTACCACGGTGGCTCTTTCCCATCTGTTACGATCTTGCTTGGCACATATTCATCCAACGCATATTGTACGATAGTTTTGAGCTTTGTCCACTGATCATCAACACTATCTGTACTTGAGACAAAAGTTTTGTGTTGAGCCGTCAGGTAATCTGTAATCTGCTTTTTGTCACTTTTGCTAAACAGAAAAATCTTCCTACCTTTTTTAATATTTCTATTTACGGCTGAAATCATCGATGCAGTAACCGCTTTATGATTGCTGATTCCCTGTTCTGCATTAACTGATTCAAATAGTTCGGGTCTGTTTGTTACCAGAAGGTCTAATATGTTATCGCCACAAGTCGGTTCTCTGTTTAACTGCTCAAGGTAGTTTTCAGATGAAGCACTTAAAAATATTTCACTGGATTCTTTGCCCCTGCTACCCGTTATGAACGTTTGAGTTTCCCAGTCTATATCCCAGAACTATAACATGGTGGGGAAATCTACTCGAAATATTTTCCAAATTATTGTTCAGGTGCTGAGCCACAACAGCTGCTGAGCCCGGGGGCCTGTAGAGACATCCGATTACCATGTCTGAGCCTGCTTTAACCGTGACCTTCACCCAAATCATTTCACAATTCGAATCTCCGTCAATTTCCTTCGACACTATTGCACTTCTTATCGCTATAAACACGCCTCCCCCTTCACTGTCCAGCCTGTCTCTGCGGTATACATTCCAATCTGAGTTTAGGATTTCATTACTGTTTACATGTGGTTTCAGCCAACTTTCTGTCCCTAGTACTATATGGGCGTTGTGACCGTTTATTAATGAGAGCAGTTCTGGGACCTTTCTATAGACGCTCCTGCAGTTTACTATTAGCACATTAATATTGTTATTCCCTGTTGCATTTTGCCTACTCCTGCCTTGCCGCGTCTCAGGAGGCGTCTTTTCGGGCCTAGGGAGGGAATTCTCTAACCTAGGTACTGGGAGATGAAGAAGGTTGCACGGGATAGAGTAGCATGGAGAGCTGCATCAAACTAGTCTCAGGGCTGAAGTCCACAACAACAAAAATAGGAAATCCTATTCGGAACTCAGGTTCCCTCCGACAAATCGAACAAGGGACTACGCGACGCCGCACGGTGTCCATGGCCTGGGGCGAACGCTACTCTAGTTTTCCAATTAGAGTAACTGTTAAAACGTAGTACCGATGTCTTCACAGCCAGTTGGCACTTGCTGGTACACGTTACCTTTCAAATATCCCCACAGAACGAAATACGGCACCGGCAAATCCGGCGACATAGTGGGCAAATCCACAGGGCTACCTCTGGCGATCCACCGACCAGTGTAACCATGGTCCAATGCTTAGCGCGCTTCAGTTGCGTAACGCACTGGGCAATCATCATGATGTAACCACATACGTTATGGAACGTCCTACAGTAGTACCGGTAATTTCTGTTCCAAAAATGTTTGATATTTGGATCCATTCAATGTACCGTCAATAAAATGTGGATTAATAAGTTTGTTCCCTATGATGCCACCCCATACGTTAACCAAGGACGTTGCTGCTCAGTTTGCCGTAACCAGCGGGGATCGTCTACACTCCAGTAATGCCTGTTAACGCTTCCATGGTTTGTGAATGTAGACTCATCGGAAAATAGTATCCGGGCAAAGAACGTGATGGGTCGTTTGCGTTTGTCGAGGTGCCGATTCACAAAACACTACTCAGTTATGTATATCGGCGCCATGAAGTTCTTGATACAGTGGCGTGTGGTATGAATGACCCTTATGACAACGCAGTATTACGAAAATTCTACCTACACACATACTGGTATCACGGAGTAATTGCTGGGCACTTGTCTGTGGGTTGTGGTACATTGCCGCTAGTACAGCTATTTCATTAGCTTTTCCTGTATAAGGTTCGCTTCATTTCTTTTTGCCGGTCTGTACGTTGTCATCAGACATGAAGGCATTCACAACCTTGTAAAAGAACGAAAACGCTCGGCATGCAAGGCAACAGCAACCTCAACATATCTTCGGAATCTAAGTATACCAAAGAAGTATGAAAACAACGAAGCCAGCTAGCCGCACACCTTCAAAACCCCAGAGGAATACTGCAAAGCTATTTACATTGATGTTTGTGAAACGGTGCAGTCTTGCATTACTGAGCGGCTTGCTTCAACTGGACTCACACAGGGCATTGCAGTTGAACAAGAGGGCTTGCTTTTAGTAAACAGAGGTGAAACAAATTTAGAAAAATCAACTGACTTTTTCAGAAATGACCTAGACATTGAGAGACTGCGCTTACACTTGAATATGTTTGCTGATATCACTAATAAAAAACAGCTGGCCTTAAAGAACATGCGTGATGTAAGAAAGTGCATTACACAAGAGCCCGCAGTTGCAGAAATGTTATGTGAAGTAGTGTAGGGCATTAAGCTTCTACTAGTAGTTCCAATCACGACAGCAACAACAGAACAGTGATTTAGCGCCCTTAGACATCTGAAGTCATATCTCCGATCAACAATGGGACAGAAGCGATTTAGCAACTTGGCTGTTCTTAATGCCCACCAAGATGTCTTGGATGAATTGGATATCCGACCAGCTATCAAAGCCTTCATATTCAGTAATCCAGTCAGACGGTCGACATTTGCCCTTTTCTAAATACGCTGTTGTTGTTGTTGTTGTGATCTTCAGTCCTGAGACTGGTTTAATGCAGCTCTCCATGCTAATCTATCCTGTGCAAGCTCCTTCATCTCCCAGTACCTACTTCAACCTACATCCTTCTGAATCTGCTTAGTGTATTCATCTCTTGGTCTCCCTCTACGATTTTTACCCTCCACGCTGCCGTCCAATGCTAAATCTGTGATCCGTTGATACCTCAGGACATGTCCTACCAACCGATTCCTTCTTCTAGTCAAGCTGTGCTAAAAATGTCTCTTCTCCCCAATCCTGATCAATAGCTCCTCATTAGTTACGTGATCTACCCACCTAATCTTCAACATTCTTCTGTAGCACCACACTCCGAAAGCTTCTATTCTCTTCTTGTCCACACTATTTATCGTCCATGTTTCACTTCCATACATGGATACACTCCATACAAATGCTTTCAGAAACGACTTCCTCACACTTAAATCTATACTCCTTTCCATTGCCAGTCTACATTTTATATCCTCTCTACTTCGACCATCATCAGTAATTTTCTCCCCAAATAGCAAAACTCCTTTACTACATTGAGTGTCTCACTTCCTAATCTAATTCCCTCAGCATCACCCGACTTAATTCGACTACATTACATTATCCTCGTTTTGCTTTTGTTGATGTTCATCTAATATCCTCCTTTCAAGACACTGTCCCTTCCGTTAAACTGCTCTTCCAAGCCCTATGCTGTCTCTGACAGAATTAAAATGTCATCGGCGAACCTCAAAGTTTTTATTTCTTCTTCCTGGATTTTAATACCTACTGCAAGTTTTTATTTCGTTTCCTTTACTGCTTGCTCAATATACAGATTGAATAACATCGGGGATAGGCTACAACGTTGTCTCACTCCCTTCCCAACCACTGCTTCGACTTCATGCCCCTCGACTCTTACAACTGCAATCTGGTTTCTGTACAAACTGTAAATAGACTTTCGCTCCCTGTATTTTACCCGTGCCACCTTTAGAATTTGAAAGAGAGTATTCCAGTCAACATTGTCAAAAGCTTTCTATACGTCTACAAATGCTAGAAATGTAGGTTTGCCTTTCCGTAACATTTCTTCTTAGATAAGTCGTAAGGTCAGTATTGCCTCACGTGTCCCAACATTTCTACGGAATCCAAACCGATCTTCCCCAAGGTCGGCTTCTACTAGTTTTTCCATTCGTCTGTACATACGTTGTGTCAGTATTTTGTAGCTGTGACTTATTAAACTGATAGTTCATTAATTTTCACATCTGTCAACAACTGCTTTCTTTGGGATTGGAATTATTATATTCTTCTTAAAGTGTGAGGATATTTCGTCTGCCTCACACATCTTGATCAGCAGATGGTAGAGTTTTGTGAGGACTGGCTCTCCCAAGGCCGTCAGTAGTTCTAATGGAATGTATTCTACTCCCAGGGCATTGTTTCGACTCAGGTCTTTCAGTGCTCTGTCAAACTCTTCGCGCAGCATCGTATCTCCCATTTCATCTTCATCTACATCATCTTCCACTTCCATAATATTGTCCTCAAGTACATCGCAGTTGTATAGACCCTCTATATACTCCTTCCACCCTTCTGCATTCCCTTTTTTGTTTAGAACTGGGTTTCCTTCTGAGCTCTTGATATTCATACAAGTGGTTCTCTTCTCTCCAAAGGTCTGCTTAATTTTCCTTAGGCTTTATATATCTTACCCCTAGTTATATAAGTCTCTACATCTTTACATTTGTCCTCTAGCCATGCCTGCTTAGCCATTTTGCACTTCCTGTCGACTTCATTTTTGAGACGTTTGTATTCCTTTTTGCGTGCTTCATTTACTGCATTTTTATATTTTCTCCTTGCATCAATTAAATTAGATATTTCTTCTGTTACCCAAGGATTTCTACTAGCCTTCGTCTTTTTACCTACTTTATCCTCTACTGCCTTCACTACTTCATCCCTCAGAGCTACCCATTCGTATTCTACTGTATTTCTTTCCCCCATTCCTGTCAATTGTTCCCTTATGCTGTCCCTGAAACTCTGTACAACCTCTCGTTTAGTTAGTTTATCCAGGTCCATCTCCTTAAATTTCCAAATTTTTGCAATTTCTTCAGTTTTAATTTACAGTTCATAACCAATAGATTGTGATGTGAGTCCACATCTGCCCCTGGAAATGTCTTACAATTTAAAACCTGGTTCCTAAATCTCTGTCTTACCATTATATATTCTATCTGAGACAGTCAGTATCTCCAATCTTCTTCCATGTATACAACCTTCTTTTATGATTCTTGAACCAAGTGTTAGCTATGGTTAAGTTATGCTCTGCGCAAAATTCTATCAGCCGGCTTCCTCTTTTATTTCGTAGCCCCAATCCATATTCACCTACTACGTTTCCTTCTCTCCCTTTTCCTACTAACGAATTCCAGTCACTAATGACTATTAAATTTTCGTCTCCCTTCACTATCTGAATAATTTCTTTTATTTCATCATACATTTCTTCTATTTCTTCGTCATCTGCAGAGATAGTTGGCATATAAACTTGTACTACTGTAATAGTCGTTGGCTTCGTGTCTTTCTTGGCCATAATAGTGCGTTCGCTGTTTGTAGCAGCTTACCCGCACTCCTGTTTTTTTATTCATTATTAAACCGACTCCTGCATTACCCCTATTTGATTTTGTATTTATAACCCTGTATTCGCCTGACCAAAAGTCTTGTTCCTCTTGCCAGCAAACTTCACTAATTCCTACTATATCTAAATTTAATGTAGCCATTTCCTTTTTTAAATTTTCTAACCTACCTGCTCGATTAAAGGATCTGACATTCTGATCCACAGAACGCCAGTTCTCTTTCTCCTGATAACGACGTCCTCCTGAGTAGTCCCCGCCCGGAGATCCGAATGGGGGACCTTTTTACCCGCGGAATATTTTACCCAAGACGACGCCATCATCATTTTACCATAAGCTGTAAAGGTAATTAGGTGAAGGTGTAAAGGTGAATTATTTAGTATTATATTACTATTAGTATTATATTACTTAATATATTATATTAGTGTTATATTACTTATTATATATTATATTAGTATTATACTACTATTAGTATTATATTACTATATCACTATAGTACTGTATTAGTTATTTTCAAATACTTTAATATTTATACGGTGTGAACCCAATTAAAACCCGCTATTTACAGACTTTCTGACTGATAGTATTATGCAACTGTAATAACTTTATCAACTGTATTAAGCATTAACTTTGAGGTACTGTTTTTAGTTAATGAACCCTGAGCCTTATTCAAAGTAATGTTAAATTAGCTGTTTCACTTATTAATCAAAGTGCTATTACTGTGCGACAGCAACATTTTATATTTTGTTGTTTTAATGATAATTAAGGATTTATTTCAATGTAATTTCAGTTTTTTCAGAGCTATATATTCACTTCTCTGTAATAACCTGTAAGCATGCTTGTTACATTAAATTAAATTAACATATTACGAAGATACCGTGCGTGTTTCTTCTTTCAAAGTCAAAAAATGTTTATCCGGATTGTAGAGTTATCGATAGTCCAGGTTTCGCGGTTCTAATGTTGATCATATGACTCTAAAATGGTTAAAAAACTTTAAAACTCACTATTTTTCATCTAAAATTTAGAAAATTTAGAGGGTGAAGACCCCCAGTATGTCCCGCCCCCCCCCCCCTCCCCCTAATATTTTTTATAAGTAGGCGCCCATGCGACTTCACATAGTCAACTATCGATATATTATAAAAGATGCACCTCTTGTAAAATCTGTGTATTCAAAGAACAGCGCCCGTTTGTTTCTTTGTTTATTTGTTGTAATTCGTACGGATCTCCAGTTTTACTTCGATGTTGCTGAAATATTGTACATTTCACTTTCAAGACAAGAGAACGGTCACTGTCTACAAAACATTTTGTAATAATTTCCACATTACCAGTAAGGAACATTTCAGCGGACTTAAGCTACATATTTTTTAATATACACGAAACGTTGTTACTAAACATCCGGAGAAACATTTGACCAATTTACTTCAATGTTCTTGGCCTATTAACTTCAAATTTCTACAGTCAGACGAAACAATGGAGGAAATGAAAAATGAAATGAGTAACAAACGAAATATATCGCGATGAACTGACTTATTCCTATTGCGAGAAGAAATTACAGCGGAAATACCCGTCTTGGAGATAATACCATCACACATCACTAGACTGCGAAAGCGCGGTAATTTGAGAGAAACATGATTGCAAACTCATTTTTATTGATTAGTTGCCGTTGTTATGTATGATTTATATCCTAAAAGATATTGTAGTTCGCATTTCACAATATTTTTATAACTGAAATCCATAAGTTATATAAACGCTTACACAGGTCGTGGATATAGCACCAAGAAAAGTCACTAGGTTTTAGGCAGACTATGCATTACAGTCAGTCGATATTACATAAATTCACACGAGTAGACTACTACGGTCGCAGGTTCGAATCCTGCTAGGGCATGGATGTGTGTGATGTCCTTAGGTTAGTTAGGTTTAACTAGTTCTAAATTCTAGTGGACTAATGACGTCAGAAGGTTAGTCTCATAGTGCTCAGAGCCATTTGAATCATTTTTTTTTTCACACGAGTATACAATTTTAAGACACGGATATACCTTACACAAAAGTAACAGTGCGTTATCAAAAGTATAACCACACAATGGCGCGAAACTAAAATTAATATATCCATTCATGACAGAAAGTACATAGTGTTTCAAAATAAATGTACCAGATTTAAGGCGTTGTGGAATTCATTACGCTCTATTTACAATTGAAAATAATACACCAAATGAAAGAGCAAATCAGTCTTTTTTTGTTTACCTGTGCGCAATGGGAAGAATATGGAATGACAAAGACTGACTGAAAAACGCGTTGAACAAGTTCGAGTCTTTCACGCTTAACCCAAGAAATATCCCCGCGGGAACTTTATGGGCCTTTCTTTCTCGGTGACTCAACTGTAAGTGAAGTTTCATATCTCGATATGCTACAGCTATGACTCGTGCCTCAATGGGAAGAAGCTGAACCGCATATCTTTATTTGGGAGCCAGATGGTGCGACGCCTCACTGGCGTAACTCAGTACGCGACTGGATAAACGACGTTGTACCGACCGGTGGACTGGGCGCAAGGGGCCGGTTGCAATGTTTGAAAAAGTCTCAAGAGCATGACCTCCTTGTTCACATACGATCACGTGAATGTGCCTCCGATACCAGCTCATCTATCCGACTTTAGAAGCAGTGTTAATGCCGCAGTTACTCCTGACACATTGATTAAGGTTTCGGAAGAACTCGCCTATCCACTCGATGTGTGATCGCTGTTCACACTGAATATTTGTAAGAAAAACTGTTTCTGTTTCTCTTTCATTTGTCGTATTATTCAGAATTGTAAGGTGAATGTAATATGTGCTACAGAGCCTTAAATCCTGTATATTCATTTTGAAACACCCTGAAGAAGCGAAGACAATTCTGACGTACCATCCCGCAGTTCTGTCTTCGATGTGATAAAAAAGAGATTTATATCGGATTACGAAAGCAGACACACATTTTACTGACAGGAAGGCAAAACTAGTAACCTGTGCAGTTGGGCTGCTACGCCTGCTTCATCTGACAGGAGTATGGCTGGCTACAATTCCCAGACTATACCTGTGAAGTCTGCTGCCCGCCTCCAGTCTTGTGACAACGAAACAACTGAACGCAACTCACCGTGTGAGAAGGGAGGATAGTGCGGGCTACAGCATCGTATGCTAATACCAGACCGATATGTTGGATGAATAATTATCGCGTACATTAGCCTGCAATGCTCATTCCCACGTGTGCGACCCTATCGTACCAGGGCTTTAGCATACGTTTCTATTGGACCGGTTTGACTTCCGGCTTCTACACACATCCGTGATTTTCTACCTTTCTGCTTCTGTTTCCGCCGTGATAGCGAGCACTGCACTCTAGAAACGGTGTGCTGGACCCGTATCTTCACCTGATGCTTCAGCATGAACTCAGGCTGGGTCTGAAGGAAGAGACCTTGTGTCAGAATGGATCGAGGGAAAGGAATGTCAAAAAACGGACGATGTTGTCGTTTATGACTGTTGCAATAAGTATGTAACCAGTTGTGTATTTACGTTATTATTACCAGGAGGTAGTGCATTTCAAACAACGTTATTTATAACCACTTGCAAAACATATTAACCCAGTTATTGAAATCTTAGTAAGCTTAGGAAACTTGTGTGTCAAAATAGTAATTTTGATATAGGCTATATTTCGTTTGCATATCAAATACTTGAAAAAGTGTCCAGTAGTCTGCAAAAATATCTGCATATCATACTGCGGGGAGACGCCAAAATGCACAGTTTGCAAGAATTTATTAGTACGATATCAGCTGAACGAATGTAAAATCCATTTTTTAGGATTTATGTGATGCTTCAGCGGAATAAACATACCCTTTGAAAAACAGGCAACTTGCGCATAAAAATCATTATTAGAAACCTATACAAAATGTGATATCTCAGATCCAATCATCTTACCCAAAAATTACCTTCAATTATCATAGTATAAGTATGTGAAAAAGTATTTAAGCTGGTATTAAGTGAGAACAGGCCAGGACAACTTCATGTTCTGTGCTGCAAAGTTTTCCAAAAAGCAATAACTTTAAAATCGCAAATTTATTAGATGAGCTAATGTATGTATGTATACATATATGTAAGTATGTATATAGATGAGCTAATGTACATAAACATTTGTATAATCTGTAAACATTTTAACAAGCCGAAGTGCGATTAACGGTTGAAAGTGGATTTTGGGGCATCTTTGTTATCTAACGGTAGTTGTGTTGCAACAGACTTACTTTAATTTCACATTCATAACTTCTCTCTCGTTACTTCCTAGTTCCGTATGGCATTTTTACTATAACGGATGATCGGCATGTTGTGACTTCTGAAATTTTCCCGGCGTATTTGTTCTTCTAATAATTTCCGGGTATGCAGCCGGATCCCGTCGACATTCTGCCACGATATTTCGGCCCAGAGACGTCCGGCCATCATCAGGCAGTTTGGTCCCATAAGACCTTACCACAAATTTCCAAGAGGACATACAGTGTACAATTGATGACCGCAGTGAATGAAAAATTGTAATGGAGGCATATATATGGGTGTGGATACGAAATGGCTGTATATAATGATAGTGATTCATTATCCCCAGTGGGTAACTACCTCGAAATGTGTGTGCACTGCTCTGCCAGAAGCGCTGTAATTCAGATTTCATGGCCAATTTCTCCCCTCACCAAAAATAATTTTCATTGCCTCTGGCACAGGGGGATGGTCTCTTAACAGCAATATAATGTTCAAAATGTTCAAATGTGTGTGAAATCCTATGGGACTCAACTGCTAAGGTCATCAGTCCCTAAGCTTAGACTCTACTTAATCTAAATTATCCTAAGGACAAACACACACACACCCATGCCCGAGGGAGGACTCGAACCTCCGCCGGGACCAACAATGTCATCTGTGGAATCATAAAGCTTGATTTTTTTTTCTGTAGAGCTAAGACTGCCCCCCATAATATATCCACAACCAGCAAACATATCCGTAAATGTTTTCTGGTAATTTATGGAGCTCAGTATTACAAATTTCCTGTCATAATCAAGTAATTTTTAATTTTTATGTTACACGGACCTTTATTGGTTTCCAGTGAAATTAAATTTCTTTGCGTGACTCTTGTAAGAGCCCCTGGAAGAAAACTATTTCGGCGTCAGTAATGCCTTAGCTACTCATTTAGCGAAATTAATTAATACAGTATTGTAGAGCGTACATCTCTCTCTTGTTGTGTTTGGTTTACACGAGCGACTTTCTTATCTAAATCGACTTTCAGCATACAAACCGGCCGCCAGCAACGTTGCGAGTGGCTCGGTGACGTCACGGAATAAAACACTTTGCCGGCTGGAGAGTTCTGAAATCCTGACTACGCTGAACACTGCGGACAAAAGTGGGAGAGTTTTGTGGAGATCCTGCAGCGCCATCACCAGCCCTGGGTCCACACCGCTGTGAACACGGAGTTGGGCGATGTGCTGTAGGACAAATACCCACACGGGACTGGGGAGTAACAACCGACTAGAAAGTAAGTCATAAAGAAATTCATCCCCTAATACTTCAATATTTGAATTAATGAATCCGAAATTAAATGAAGTGTGTTAGAAAACAATTACTGTTACGTAATATAGACAGACAGTAGCCGCAATGGTCATCGCCGAAGATTTGAATTTTATGCGACTACTTACTTTCTCTGTGGAGGATATCAGCTTAATCACGTTGTCATATTTCAGACGTTCTTTCTCAGCTACACAATATAGTGCATGGACTGAACATGTAACTTGCTTTTGGTTAGGGTAAAATATTTTGGTTAGTTTCCTGGCGTTCATCATATCTGGGGAAGTATTGCTTAACATTTCTTAATTATCAGCCACAATACCCGTAAAAAGGTGATAATACAGCAGATTACTGCTGCATTTTAAAATACGACGTGGCGTTCGTAAACTTTTTAGGACACCCAGCTCCCTTGTTTTGTGAGTAGAGTGAAGGAGCACACTGACACTCCATAGGAGAGGGTTGCTGCAAGCAGAATCAGTCTCCATCACGTAATACAGTGCTGACAACATGCCGATCTTCTAATAATTTCCGGGTATGCAGCCGGATCCCGTCGACATTCTGCCACGATATTTCGGCCCAGAGACGTCCGGCCATCATCAGGTGAGTACACAACTACTGAAGATCCCAGGTGCAGTCGCGGTATTTATACCGATTCTCGTGCACGTGTTGACATGCGCGGCATAGCCGAGTTGTACGTGCTGCCCTCGGTGGTGAAAGTAGAAGATCATCTAGTCATTGAGTATCGAATGACGCTGTCTATTCCGCTGTGAATGTATAATTTTAATAACAGGATTCCAAGTTTTATCCAGTTGAAAGCCGTTCTCACGATTTATAAGATTATCGGCAAGACGTATTTCCACTGATTCCTTGATTACGGAATCCCAAAATCCGGAAACCGGAGCTAAAATTTTTGTTCCATTGTATTCCATTGAATGTCCCATTGAAATACAGTGCTCTGCTACTGCCGATTTTGACGGTTGCCGCAGACGGGTGTATCTTTCATGTTCTGTACATCGTTCATGGACAGTTCTTGTCGTCTGGCCAATATATGCAGAGCCACATTCACAGGGAATTTTGTAGACGCCTGCTTTCTTCAGTTGTAAATCGTCTTTAACGGATCCAACCAGGGCCCGGTTCTTTGCTGGTGGACGGAAGATAACCTTGATTTTATTCTTCTTCAGTAGTCGGCCTATTTTCGACGACACATTCCCGGCGTGTGGAAGAAACGCAGTTGATTTAAAGTCGTCATCAGCGTCCTCAGTGCGCTGCTTCTTGTTATGACAGTTGCGCATGGCCTTTCTTATTTGGCGTGAAGTGTAGCCATTCTCTTTAAAAACCTTCTCCAAGTGTTCTAATTCTGCGTGGAGGTTTTCATCGTCCGATATTACATGCGCTCGATGTATTAAGGTACTGAGAACACCGGCTGTTTGTGCTGGGTGGTAGCAGCTTGACGCTTGGAGATACAGATCTGTGTGAGTCGGTTTCCTGTACACAGAATGTCCTAATGACCCATCATTTTTACGGCATACTAGCACGTCTAGAAATGGTAAAGTGCCATCTTTTTCAATCTCCATCGTGAATTTGATGTTCTCATGTAAAGAGTTTAAATGATGAAGGAATTTCTCCAGTTCCTGTCTGCCATGAGGCCATACAACAAAAGTATCATCTACGTACCGCCAGAAGACCGTAGGCTTTAAGACAGCAGACTCAAGTGCTTTCTCCTCAAAGTCCTCCATAAAGAGATTAGCTACCACAGGGGACAAAGGGCTCCCCATGGCGACGCCGTATGTTTGTTCAAAGAATTCGTCATTGAATAGAAAGTACGTTGAGGAGAGTATATGTTCAAACAAGGCCGTCATTTCTGCACTGAATAAGTTACCAATAAGATGTAACGATTCCATTAAAGGCACTTTGGTAAACAGTGAGACCACATCAAAGCTGACTAATAAATCCGAGCTGCTAAGCTTAACTTCCTTCAAGCGACTGACAAAATCCTCGGAATTACGTATATGGTGGCAACACTTACCCACATACGGCTTTAGTAGTGAGGCCAGATATTTTGCTGTAGAATAGGTGGCAGCACCAATATTACTCACTATTAATCGTAGTGGGGCACCATCCTTGTGTATCTTGGGAAGACCGTAGAGTCTTGGTGGTACTGCATTGTGTGGTCTCAATCTCTTGATAATTTGTTCAGGTAGAGAACAGTCGTTCAAAAGGGTAGCAGTTTTCCTTGATATTCGGCTTGTTGGGTCCTTTTCAATTCTGCGGTACGTGGAATCATTTAGCTGACAATATATCTTCTCGTTGTAGGCTTCCCTTGTCAGAAGAACTGTGGCGTTACCCTTATCCGCAGGCAGTACGACTGTGCTAGTATCTTCTCTGAGGCTGCGGAGAGCAGCTCTTTCAGCTGGCGAGATGTTACTCCGTTGTGGCGCACATTTCAGCAACGTTCGGCAAGATTCACGTCGAATTTCGTCTGCATTATCCGCAGGGAGACGTCTAATGGCTTCCTCAATGGAACTGATGAAATCCGTTAAAGGCAGTGAAACAGGAGTAGGGGCGAAGTTTAAAGCTTTCGCAAGCACTGACATCGTCGCATCGTCAAATGATTTCTCCGTAAGGTTCACCAGGGATCGTCCAGAGATAGCTTCTTGTGGCTTTCTTGTTACGAGTTGGCTAAACTTCGCACTTTGCCTGTTCGTACTGTTCCTGTGATCCCAGTCTGCCTTGGCCCAGGATACACCGTCAATCCAGTCCCAGCTAAAGGAAGAACATCTTGCTGCAATCTTCAGATGTAAATAATATAAATTCCTGGCAACAGTGTCTAACTCACGACGCGTATAACGGATTCGTTCTCTTAATAAAGCCAGACTCGCCTTGCGTTTTATATTGTTGGCGGCCACACTATTAATAAAATGAACAACTCTGGCGAAAGTTGGAATCAAGTTATTGTTTCTACATTTCAGTAAAAAATTTAGTGAACACAGCAACCTGGCTCTTTTCTCACGTAATTTATCCAGTACGTGGATATCCTGAACCATCTCCTCCCCGTAAAGGTATTTGATGTGAGTTCTGAAATTTTCCCGGCGTATTTGTTCTTCTAATAATTTCCGGGTATGCAGCCGGATCCCATCGACATTCTGCCACGATATTTCGGCCCAGAGACGTCCGGCCATCATCAGGTGAGTACACAACTACTGAAGAGCCCAGGTGCAGTCGCGGTATTTATACCGATTCTCGTGCACGTGTTGACATGCGCGGCATAGCCGAGTTGTACGTGCTGCCCTCGGTGGTGAAAGTAGAAGATCATCTAGTCATTGAGTATCGAATGACGCTGTCTATTCCGCTGTGAATGTATAATTTTAATAACAGGATTCCAGGTTTTATCCAGTTGAAAGCCGTTGTCACGATTTATAAGATTATCGGCAAGACGTATTTCCACTGATTCCTTGATTACGGAATCCCAAAATCCGGAAACCGGAGCTAAAATTTTTGTTCCATTGTATTCCATTTCAATGGGACATTCAATGGTTTAAAAGATCTACAACAAATATTAGATTTGTTTGCCCGATGTACTACAAATCACATGTTATTTAAAAACTGAAGTTCTTTTTATAAACCTTAAGCTTAGATACCTTCAAAAATTTGTTGGAGATGTTGCTGATAAAACAGACGTGATTTCTGGCGTTCCCCAAGGTAGTGTTATAGGCCCTTTGCTGTTCCTTATGTGTATAAACGATTTGGGAGACCATCAGAGCAGTCGTCTTCGGTTGTTTGCAGATTACGCTGTCGTTTATCGACTAATAAAGTCATCAGAAGATCAAAACAAACTGAAAAACGATTTAGAAAAGAGATCTGAATGGTGAGAAAAGTGGCAGTTGACCCTAAATGACGAATTGTGTGAGGTCATCCACATGAGTGCTAGAACTAACTTGTTAAACTTCGGTTACACGATGAATCAGTCTAATGTAAAAGCCGCAAATTCAACGAAATACCTAGGTATCACAATTAAGAACAGCTTAAATAGGAAGGAAGACATACAAAATGTTGTGGGGAAGGCTAACCAAAGGCTGCTTTTTATTGGCAGGACACTTAGGAAATGTAACAGACCTACTAAGGAGACTGCCTACACTACACTTGTCCGTCCTCTTTTAGAATACAGCTGCGCGGTGTGGGAACCTTACAAGATAGGACTGACGTAGTACATCGAAAAGGTTCAAATAAAGGCAGCACGTTTTGTATTATCGGAAAATAAGGGACAGAAATTATACAGGATTTGGGCTGGACATCATTAAAAGAAAGACATGTTTCGTTGCAACGGGATCTTCTCACGAAATTACAGTCACCAACTTTCTCCTCCCAATACGAAAATATTTTGTTGACACCGATCTGCACAGGGAGAAACGATAATCACGATAAAATAAGGGAAATCAGAGCTCATACGGAAAGATATAGGTGTTCATTCTTTCCGCGCGCTATACTAGATTGGATTAATGGAGACTTGTGAAGGTGGTTCGATGAAGCCTCTGCCAGACACTTAAATGTGATTTGCAGAGTATCCATGTAGATGTAGATGTATGATGTCTTTCAGTGGCAGCGATCTCAGGAAGGCGATGAAATACTGATATAGAGACAGGAGACTGTGAAAGTCGCACTGTTAAAAATTGGCAGTTTCCTGTTCTTTGACATGCATGTCAGATGAAATTAGTGAGTTCGTTTTAAGGGAACAGCCTGACATTCGCATCAAATGTTCGAAACAAACTACGAAAATCCCAAAACAACGTGTCTGGCGGAGCTTAGACGTATGAATTCTATCGAATATGAATGGAGTCTGCCATGCCATACTTGTTACACATTCAATACGTATCTGCGACACGACACTCTCATTTAATCCATTTACTTACTAATATTTTTCTATAGTTGACCCTATATTTACGAAATTCATCATATTTTAACCTACACACTTTCTTCCAAATTATGTAATTTTTTGATATGAATTCCTTATAAATCTATCCTTACTATTTAATGAAATGTTGAGGAGTGAAGATAATACTGTTTTAGAAGTTTTCATTGGATTGGTACAACGGAAAACACACAGGCATGTGCTACGGCGCTAGACATTTCTGACACTCATATCGCGCATTACTTTTTTTTCTTCCTTGCTTTGCTCACTAACTGTTGTGTACATAGTGCCACGTAGTTAGCACGTACACAACTTTCCCACTAGAGCGCGCCCCACTAAGCACAACAGCACAGGCGCAACATTCGTCCGTCTCCGCACTACGAGATGGCGCTGCCATAGAGACGGACCAAATTCTTCTTCCGCCTATCTGCGTATTAATATGTAACGCAGCCAATGAGATTGCTGCTAAAATGGAGCCTTTTCTCCTCGCGGAACACACTCGTGCAGTGATACATGAACGCGCGAGGTATTATAACAAAGTGTACAGACCTCCGTTTAGTCAGTCTGCATTTGTCTGCACCAGTCTGTACGAGTCTGCATTAGTCTGTATCAGTCTGTACGAGTTCTACATTTGTCTGTACCAGTCTATAGTCAAGTTTCAGTCTGCGCCTAGTAATATTACCATATTCCTGTACATAGGCATGAAGATAAATGTATAGACACTTTTGTCTAGTATCAGAGATATATGTGAGAATAAGATTAATGTACCAATACCAAAGTAACTTCAGAATGTCAATTGTAAATAGCATCCAGAACCAAGTTAAGTAAATTTTATGCTTGTTATTATTTTAATTAATGTCTGTGAAAATTAATCAAGTTCTGTTTAAAGTTAGTCATCGTTAATCTGCTACTCTAAGTGTGCAAGTGGCATTTCTATCGTCTGACCTAACGGCAGAAGGTAAACACGCCACGATAAGACCACGATTGCTGACACTCGCCTACTTCGTTAGAGCGACAAGTCAAATTGTACTGAAGGTTTTACAGTACGCACACCACACTAACACAATTTCTGGAGAGTGTTTTCTTGATGGCATTTGGGGGATAAACTCGACATAATGTGGAAACGATCGCTTTTAACTAGCAAATATCGAAAGAAATTGAGTGTGTTGTACACGTTCAAATATACCGATTTCTCAGCTTTACAGTGATATACGATGCGTCATGCCGTCTTTTAACAGAGAAGAAGACATACGAGGAAGAAGCTATAGCTGTCCGACCCGTCACACAGCTGGCTACATAATAACGGACTTGAACCCGCGGCCGGCTGTTAGTCAACGTGTTAATGCGTGCAGCTGCTGCCCGATATGTGAACTGCCTTGAACCGCGCGCCTCTGCAACAATCGAACAATAGTCTGGTACAAGGCAACTATGCACATTCACCTAAGGTGCGTTGTCCAAGGTGCGGCAGCGACAGGTACCCCCACTACGAGAGCGGCAGCCTGCTCGCTCATGTGCAGTTACAATTTGGGTTGCGAGCCGCTGCTGGTGGGGGCGCCGTCGCGGCACTTCTCCAGTGACGAGTGACCAGAGCTGCGACGGAAGACGTGCCGTTGACCTGTCGACTTGTTCTATCTAGTGACAAAATGGTAGATATCGAAATAGACGACAGAGGGATAGAGAAACAATTAAAATCGCTCAAAAGAGGAAATGCCGCTGGACGTGATGAGATACCAGTTCGATTTTACACAGAGTACATGAAGGAACGTGCCCCCCTTCTTGCAGCGGTGTGCCGTAGGTCTCTAGAAGAGCGTAGCGTTCCAAAGGATTGGAAAGGGGCACAGGTCATCCCCGTTTTGAAGAAGGGATGTCGAACAGATGTGCAGAACTATAGACCTATATCTCTAACGTCGATCAGTTGTAGAATTTTGGAACACGTATTATGTTCGAGTATAATGACTTTTCTGGAGACTAGAAATCTAGTCTGTAGGAATCAGTAGGGGTTTCGAAAAAGACGATCGTGTGAAACCCAGCTCGCGCTATTCGTCCACGAGACGCCATAGACACGGGTTCACAGGTAGATGCCGTGTTTCTTGACTTCCGCAAGGCGTTCGATATAGTTCCCCACAGTCGTTTAATGAACAAAGTAAGAGCATATGGACTATCAGACCAATTGTGTCACTGGAGTGAAGGGTTCCTAGATAAGAGGACGCTGCATGTCATTCTCAATGGGGAGAATTCTTCCGAAGTAAGAGTGATTTCAGGTGTGCCGCTGGGGAGTGTCGTAGGACCGTTGTTACTCACAATATACATAACTGACCTTGTGGATGACATCGGAAGTTCACTGAGGCTTTTTGCGGATGATGCTGTGGTATATCGAGAGGTTGTAACAATGGAAAATTGTACTGAAATGCAGGAGGATCTGCAGCGCATTGGCGCATGGTACAGGGAATGGAAATTGAATCTCAACGTAGACATGTGTAAAAATGGTTCAAATGAGTCTGAGCACTATGGGACTCAACTGCTGTGGCCATTAGTCCCCTAGAACTTAGAACTACTTAAACCTAACTAACCTAATGACATCACACACATCCATGCCCCAGGCAGGATTCGAACCTGCGACCGTAGCAGTCGCACGGTTCCGGAGGTTCCGGACTGCGCGCCTAGAACCGCGAGACCACTGCGGCCGGCAGACAAGTGTAATGTGCTGCGAATACATAGAAATAAAGATCCCTTATCCTTTAGCTACAATATAGCAGGTCAGCAACTGGAAGCAGTTAATGCCATAATTTATCTGGGAGTACGCTTTAGGAGTGATTTGGCTCTGAAATGGCTCTGAGCACTATGGGACTTAACATCTGTGGTCATCAGTCCCCTACAACTTAGAAGTACTTCAGCTTAGCTAACCTGAGGACGTCACACACATCCATGCCCAAGGCAGGATTCGAACCTGCGACCGTAACGGTCACACGGTTCAAGACTGAAGCGACCAGAACCGCACGCCCACACCGGCCGGCTGGAGTGATTTAAAATGGAATGATCATATAAAGCTGATCGTCGGTAAAACAGATGCCAGACTGAGTTTCATCGGAAGAATCCTAAGGAAATGCAATCCGAAAACAAAGGAAGTAGGTTACAGTAGGCTTGTTCACCCGCCGCTTGAATACTGCTCAGCAGTGTGGGATCCGTACCAGATAGGGTTGATAAAAGAGATAGAGAAGATCCAACGGAGAGCAGCGCGCTTCGTTACAGGATCATATAGTAATCGCGGAAGCGTTACGGAAATGATAGATAAACTCCAGTGGAATACTCTGCACGAGAGATGCTCAGTAGCTCGATACGGTGTTTTGTTAAAGTTTCGAGAACATACCTTCGCCGAGGAGTCAAGCAGTATATTGCTCCCTACTACGTATACCTCTCGAAGAGACCATGAGGATAAAATCAGAGAGATTAGAGCCCACACAGAGGCATACCGACAATCCTTCTTTCCACGAACAATACCAGACTGGAATAGAAGGGAGAACTCAAGGTACCCTACGCCACACACCGTCCGGTGCCTTGCGGAGTATGGATGTAGATGAAGGTGTAGATGTAGTGTTGTCACATGCTGTATACACAAAGAAAACTCCAATGAGACACTCGTACTAAAGAATAATCTTTGAGTTAGTCTCTCAATATCAGTGTCTTAGATTTAAGGTATTATGAGTTCGAGGGCGCTTTGTTCCAGCACCGTCACAGATGGAGAACTGCAGCAGTTTCGCAGAAAAATCCTTAGCTTGTTCCAAAAGTTTTCTTTTCAAGGAACTGGAAATAAACAAAAGAAAGTTCCTAGACAAACGCAGACAGTACTTTTTCCATAATTCCACAATTAGGTAGAGACTCGGAAGGAAAATACTAGAGATGGCAAAGATTGTCCTGTTGCCAAACAAACTGTACAAAAAAATAAACAAGCTAGTACACTTTTATTTGTAATAAATGTGCATTTCACGGTATAAGTGAGATTTTCAAGAACATATGCGGAAACATTAAGACCTCTTGTCGTAGAAATAGAAGAGAAAGAAGGCTTGGAACAGGATCAAATGTCTCAGAGAAACCAAAGAAATGGCATCTGTCTGATCACTAGGATTTACTGGGTACAGTTGACCACGAAAGACGATAAAAAAAATTTCTCGATTTTAAGCATACTACTTTCATCTGCCAATAGTTTCCGCTTCTTTGCCTACGGGAAAAATAATTTTCGACTGGTAACGCGCTTGCAGGAAATTTAACTACAGGCTAAATTTCCTTGGATCCGCCTGTGTCCCTAGAGTAACAGTATTTCAGTCAGTGCTTAACATGATTTTATTAAATATCTTAATTACGGGTTTTCAGTTAAATTCCACTGCTGTGGCTCTAATAATGGCATGTTTTAAGGTTTTGTAAGCAGAACCAAGAAATCCTGTTTTTTTGACTAAAATGTTTCATTTCTCGGAAACTGCTACTCCTACACCTATGAAATGTTTCCTGCTATTTTACTACAGCATAAAAATCATTCGAATACTAATTACTCATTTCGTCGTCTCTCAAAAAAAATTTATCCCTGATAATTCCTGTGATAAAATCAGACAGTTTCGTTCCGCGATAACTCCCGATCGGCAACAGTTACAACCATTTTGATGATCCACTACGAGCAAAACATGGAGAAAACAGATACGTGGTCAGTATTAGTCTAAGTGTTGGCAACAGGTAGTGTGGAACGAAACTGCTCAATTTTTCCACCGAATTAACCGGGGAAAAAATCTGATTATTTTATCAGTTTTGGTTGTACAACACGGCAGCTATTTCCGTAAATTACACTGTAGGAAATATTGCAAGCAGCCACAAGCTTTCTTGAACTGATTCTATTAAACCACTGCGAGTTGCGGTCCTGAGCCTATCGTGACACGGTAGCGTTGACGGTGGACCCAGGCCTGAAACTAGTAATGGTACAGTTCGATGATTTCAAGAAAACTTGTGGCTGGTTGCAATACTTCCTACAGTGCGATTTAAAAATAATGTTGTTTGAGAGGTATCCAGATCAGTAGGAACGTTTTTCCCCATGTTGTATTGTTATTATTGTGATTCCTAACGAAGCGGCTTTTAAAATTTAATAGCAGTAGAACTACCAAAGAAGGAAAATATTTTCGTCGAAAAAACATGATTCCTTAGCTGTGTTTACAAAACGGAAAAACGTTAAATTTCCAAAAGTATTAGTAGTGGAGCACTAAAATTTTAACTCTAATTCTTAATTTAGATCTCTAATAACATCATCATGTAAAACATTGACTGAAATTTGTTACCTAGAGAACACATTTGGGTTTAACGAAATTTAGATGTGTCCCTCCGTTAACTGTCTTAGATAGACGTACAACTTCCATGCAGATAAAGAGAGGTCTCGATCGCAGCGTCACAAGTTTTCGTAAGAGGAAGAAGTTAGTATACAATTCTGTCGTTAGTTTCCCAGACTTGGAAGACGTTATTACAACGGTTTTATAATTTTCCTCATATTCTTCTACTGTTTTTTTGAACTAGGGGACCAAAGTACCGGTTGCCTCTTATAAACCGACAAACACTTGAGGTAAGATGTTTCTAGACACAGTGAGAGCAAATTGAGCGGCATATTACAAGTCACTTTATTCATGTCGTGTCTTTTGACTTAATGTTTTGTTTCCTATTACAACTAGAGTCCTGTTGTACACCGACTGATACTGACATCCTGGAAAGAAAGAAACAACCGAAATTGAAGTATTCCGTGAGAGGATCGTGCCTCAACAAAGAAAAATCGACCAAGGAAGTTTCATAATGTGGTGCTATTGTATGAGAACGCCCAACTGAACCCTGCTGATTTCATGAAGAACTAATCGAGAAGCTTGTCTGTGAAGTCATCCCTACTGCACTTAAGCCTCTAGTCTTACGCTCTCAATCATTTACTTTTGTCGCTGCTTGTGGAACAACCATCAAGAATGTTTCCTTGTGGACCATGATGCACTTTCATATTGTTGTCAGGTTATCTTGATCTCAGAACCAATAGCTTTCGAAAGGCGTGGAATTAAAAGAAAACTGCTGAGCAGCCTCAGACTCTTTTAGGTAAAGTACCAAAATATATTGTTGATGATCAACGTTTTTCTTTTGTGTTTCTGTTACATGTTATCAAAATACTCATAGTTGTAATACAAGTTAATTGCAACTCAGCGTGACAACCTTGCGATAAAAGTCTAATGTAATTGACTTGCAGACTTGCTATCCGCAATACAGGGCTACCCATAACATGATGTAGTAGTGTGGTATTACATGCTTTCGACCTCAGTATTGTCTGCTTCTGTGTGAAATTTTGCATCCTACCCGATAAGCTTTTTCGGGCTACCTTGGAAACAGGCCTATGTAAATCTAGCAATAAGAGTAGACCCAAGAAGAAACGCAATTAACAAATTAGTCAGCGTCACAAATAAGGAAGTCATTCCGTGTATTCTGAAATAGCTATAAATTGTGACAGCTTAACAAGAAAAACAAAAGTTTTAACAAGAGTGCAATGTCACAATTTCTAAAATTTTTCACCTTTAGATCTAGGGGTTACTACATTGAGGTTGCAAGAAGACGTAAAGCGGAAAAATTAAGATTTACGTTCTGATTTTCGATCTGGAAGTTTGTAGCTCAGTAAGGGAAATACTATTTGTGTATTTATCCAGCAAGAATGGAACCAAGTGCTGAAACATCTTCACCTTCACAATGTGGCCGCGTTACCATTCACCTGTTAAGCCACCAGTGATTGATAACACACATAATTCATAAAGGAAAATATGAGATTAATTGCAGAGCCTGCATGACTGACTATGATAGCACAATGTTACACCTTAAGTGAGAATGATTCACATTATTTACTGGAAATGATAAGAAAATATCATGTGAATATAGCAGCAAAATGATGAATCACTCCAATGATTATATAGCGGCCAAACGTATTCTGAAATGTGACCAATTCTTCATTAGACTAGTAATAGTAAGAGCACGTTCGCTCAGCCTATGTCTTCCTAGCACTTGGGAAGCTCACACATCGGAGATGTAATGTCGCTGGCTGCCGCCCCGTTGACTAGGAGTTGAAATACTCCACTTAAACGAAAATACAATGACTTCTTTGAATTTCTGTACTGCGGTTTCGTTCTAAAAGGTAGTATCGGGATAATATGCACATATACCAACTGCTATGCGAACATCATAAGAGGAATGGGAATTATTTGTGTAGCCATACTTTTCAGTTGCCATCAAACTACTGCCACCAACCTACATTTCGCGTAACGACGACGAAAATACGGGAAGTCAGCGCTCGTACGGAGAAACACAGATAGTTGCTTTTCCCTCGCTCTGTCAACGAATGAAACGGGAAAGGAAACGAGTACTAGTGGTACAGGATATCCTCTGCCACACACCATGCTGTGGCTTGCAGAGTATGTACGTGGATATTGATGTAGAACTGGAAGTCGCACTGGGGAGTGTCCACCACACGCAGCTGTCGTTAACACAGTCACAGTGTGATGCGTCAGTACACCGTGACGGCATTTTTCAGGAAATATTTATTTATCAGACGGATGTCCTTTCCCTATCCACCCCTTACCATATTTTCCTTATTGGGAGCCCTAACTGGCAGGTGGTTTTTGATATTAAAGCCTGGGTGCTATTCTTGTTTTGCTCACTGCTGTATTGCGTCTGTTGTTCGACGGAATTAATTCACAGTGCAGGTCTGACCACCTTGTGGTCCTGCAACGGTGTCTCTGGTTTCGCAGATACTCTTTAGCATAGCATTCTGAAGTTGATCGTAGGCTCCAGTTTTCCTAGGGGTGAAATCGGTTGGTTGTTGTGTAGGCTCCTCTGTACTGATTGGCTCAATAGCGTGATCCTGTCCCACCGGGGCCGCAAGAGAGGCTCGAACCTTTTACTGCACCCGGCGAACATGGTCGACATCTGCTGGGTCCACTATTGGTGTGACGTTGTCTGCAAACATGTCAGTTGGGCACTGGCCTTTGCATCAGACTTCCAGACAACTTCCCTTCCGACTTTCAGGGAAGAGAGACGCTGCCTCTTCACAAGGAAAGCTTTCATCTTCCAGGCAGATCAATTCTTGATACTTAGTGTGTCTACCTTGCCTGCCCAGTCTCTGTTCCTATGGTTCTCCACTGCCACTTTGATTTCTCTCCATAGTTTGTTGAGGAGACATTTGATGGAAGAGAGTCTTGTCAGTTGCCAGTCGCTGAGTACTCTGTTTTTGTGTGAAATGACATACAGAATTTTACGAGGTAACTTGCCCTCGTCGTTTGCCTCCTACTCGATAATACCTTGTCAGCTGCACGCATCTTCGTACTAATTACGATTTTGACAGAATCATAAGGGGCAGCGTTACAAAGAACAGGGATAACATCAAGAGATTCTTGGATACGCTCTTTAAATTGCTCGCAATCGATTCACCCTAACTGCTTGCGATGGCTGAGTGTTGTCTCGCCTTGAAGCGCCACATCAGACATTACATGGAGGTTGTCAGTCGAATGGGCTTAAATTGTGGTTGCTACTGAGAGGTGTTTGACACCCATCACAATTGCGACATAAAGCACATCAGCACGACCTCAGTTTCTGGGATATGTGGTCGGGTCATACACCCAAGCATCATCGTTTTGTGATGCCTAGCTACCTATGAATTCAATTTCGAATGTTTTTCGTTAAAGTCCACTGAAATAAGGAGTTACCATGGAGGGAGAGGAACGCTACAGTCTGCAGTTTCTAAAGTCCTGGCGGTGGTCGGTCTGCTGCCACAAATGTGGTCTGATACGATGTTGTGGAGACAAATATTGCTGTTGCTACAATTTTGTCAAGAGATGGTAATTGAAGTGTGTCTCCACCTGCAGTGAGCCTTCTCTGTACGATAACAGTAGTATTGGCTTGGTGCATAAGTTCTCCATCACGTAACAGAGGCTTTAGTCGTCAATAATATTTTCTCCTTCACTATTTGCAATAGTCTGCAACATTGGGACAATTTTTCGATTCTCCACTGTATAAATCACGTGGTTTTGAGATGAAGAGCTCTAGTGGGACAAAGTTTGTATGGACCCACATTGCATTGTTGCCAAATTTATTCAAGGTGGCGATTCCAAGATGGAGGCGATAGATATGGCAACATCGCAGTGATGTCATGGTGCGTAGTTCAAATTTAGCGGGAAAGTAGGTCACTTGGGCTATTTTCACTAACCAAAGTCATCTGACCACCACATCATCTTTGGAATTGGAGGAAAGGGCCTCAGTCTGTGATGGATAGGATGAATGTAAGTCTTTATTTTGCATGCAGTCTTTATTTAAACAATTTGAGTTGTCATAGGCAGTAGCTCCATCCAGTGTGTCCACCATGAGTCTGGAGGTCATCTGACGGCCACCAGAGGGTGCTGTTGCCCCATGACAGTCTGGGGGAAAATGACGGGAAAAGGACTCGGTCTCTGGCCAGCTGGTGGAGAGAGGAAGGAATGTACTTTATTTATTTTGGAACAATTTATGTAGGGATGGATTTCAAATAGTTTATTTATTACACTGATACAAAGTACTCACTCTGGCGTGCTTGGCATCACAGTGAATAGCCTACACACCAGCAAACTACTCGTAAATTATCGAAATAATGCTGTACAGTGATGGACAGACATGCATATAACTCGTAAATTACCGAAATAATGCATAGCACGGCCTACACACCTGTTCACAAAATAATGCAACAGGCATGTTCAATACGCATAAAATTGTCAAAATAATGCATATATGATCCTCTGCCAACACTATCACAGCACTTAAACAACCAAAAATAATGCAGTGCACGAACACTCATTGCACATAAAATCGCTTTTGAAGTAAAGAAATTCGACTGTGTCATATCAGTGAACTGCTCCCTACAGAGGCTCCAATGCGTTCACACACCAACGCCGCCGACTCTGCACAGGCGCCTTGCAAGGGCAGCTGAACGTGACCCAGCGCCGGAGAGACAATTGCTGGTGCACGAGCCTTCGCATCAGTTTTTGGGTATGCAGTTACAAATCTTCAAGTGCTATAGTGACGCCTGATGTCTATGTAAATTAGAGCCAAGTCTCCCTCTGGACAGTCTCATGTTGACCACGTCACCATTTCTGGCGCCTTTGTACCTGCTGCCCATCGCCGAGAGAGATGTTTGCATAGTGCACCTAAGAGGTTCTTAATGTTATACTGATGTCACATGTCTATGTAAATATCAGCCAAGCCTCCCTCTGAACACACTGTAGAAAGAAACCTGTTGCAATGCTTCCCAGAATAGCACAGTGTGCATTCTCCCTATCGATCCTAATGGGACATGTGAGATGCCTCCAGCCGCATACATATTTACCCAGCCACCAACTGTACATGACAGTCCCACGCAGGCCTGATTGCCAAGCAAGAGATGTCTGCACAGTGACTCACCCATGCAGGTGCTGCTGAAAGGTTGTCAGTGTTATACTGATGTCTATATAAATAACAGCCAACTCACCCTCTGGACGCGCAATAGAAATCTTTTGCAGTGCTTCCCAGAATAACACCAGATGCATTCATCCTAGCGATCATAACGGGATGGCCCGTCCATTACATATCAGTCCCTTCTCGGAATTCATGAAGTGTCACAGAAGTAATTAATGGTCCATATGTTGTTGTAGCAGATTTCGTGAGATCAGGTTGGCTGCTTGGAAATTCTCATGCTAACAGGACCTGTTCACGAAAACAGCCCAGAATAACACCGATTGCATTCGTCCTGGTGGTCATAACGAGTCATCACATGTTACCCTTCCAGAAAATCGTAATGTTCCACTTTCAACATATGTCTCATAAATGGTAAACTTCTCACTGCTAAGAGCCATCATCATGTATGTGCACACTTGTGAAAACGCTGCTAATGATGAATCATTCTTGTTATTTGTAAAGAGAGACAAAGATCACAACAAGCCCTTCTAGGAAATAGTGATGTTCCATGAAAGCTTCTCATTGGCTGTCTATATACAAACCCACAATCAACCTCCATTGTCCTCAGTTCACTGCTGTCTCTCTTTTTGTGCGTACTGTCACCTCTGTGTGTGCATGTTTTTTTCTTCCCAAGATGAAGAGAGGTAGCAGCAGCAACGATTCAGAGTGTAGCGGCAAGGGGCATAGAGATCTGGAGACAAGATTACCAAGTGAGTAAATAATTTGTATTTTGAATGTAAGTTTTTGTGTGTATGTTAAATTTGCCTTTGTTATAGTACAACTCTAGAATTTTATCTGAGAGCAGATGAGAGTGGGCAGACTCTCGAAATCCAGCCTCCTGTGATGGGTTCACAGCCAGCATTGCCATGTGACTATAGTACTCATTGTAATTAATTCTTGTGTAGTAGAAATTAAAACTTGCTAATTTCATACTTGCTTTTTCGGTTTATCTATCTTGTTTTTTGTTGTTGTTGTTGTAAGCGAGACAGACCTATTGCCAGATGCCGATTCTGACAGGGACGATGACATGCGTAAATGGATTAGACAAAGGACCACTGAAGTAGCGGGGAGGAGGAAAGGAGCAATGATCTGGCCCTATTAAATGATGATGATAACTTCTTTGAGGTTGTGATGGAGTCGCCCGTTGAAGTGTTACTGCCTTGGAGCCAGAGCGAGAAATGTAGTTACTCACTCTGCTTATAGCCTTGTGGTCGTCGTAATTGTTGCTTTCACTGCGCCAGCAGCAGTAAGCAATGTATTTAACTAGTATTTTTTTTTTAATCTCTTCTTCCACAGCGATAGGGTCTCCACAGCCACAACACAGTGTGGCGCGCATACCAGTAGTGGTTCAACCTCCTTCCTCCCCAAAGCAGCCCCCGTTAGCCACACATTACCTATAAGAGCACTGCTAGTCGCCGGAAGGAAAGCCACCGCCACCTCGGCACCACCGCTCTAGCATCTGTGGGCCAAGCAACAAACCATCACCCTCACGTTACCAGATCGGGTTTGCAGCAGCAGCAACAGCATCGGGAACGATCACCACAACCTGGCTGTTCCCATCCATCTGACCCAGTAGCACTGCAGCATGTTCCTCCACATCATCATCATCATCATCATATCACCCTTGTCAGAATCGGCGTAAATGCAAGGTATGTGTGCACATACCGACTTACCTTCCCCAGCCCCATCATCAATGGGGTGAACACAGAATAGTATTAAGAGTAATAAAGAAGATCCTGTAGCAAGAGACAGTTCTTTCTCCCGTCCTTTTAGTGAAGGACATCTGGTCAGTGATACCAAACCGCAGTTAGAATACTCTGTGATTATAGACGGCTTTGAGGTCAAAACCTTGTTCACGAGGATTGAGAATCCGGCAGGAGGGTACCGCAACCCTGTTTGGTATTCTACGGGCGTACCTTCCTGTCATGGAATCGGAGCTCCTAAAGGTAGCCAATGATCCACAGTATCCCGCCATGAAATGTAGTGCAGTGCTCTGCATCGATCTATTGCACTCCCCTAAAGTTTATTCTGTTGTTGAAGAGACAACTCATCATTATCTTTGTGGGGAAAATGTAGAGATAAAGTGGAGCTCATCAATCGTCAAATGGTCCCGTAAATCAACCTAGAATGCCATAATGTCCCGGTTTTCCTAGATGGAAGTCAGAGGGTCAGCTAAGGCACTCAGCCGAATACTACACCTGCACACCCATACACATGTCTATGATCCAGTAAATCGAGGGTTTTAGCTAATAAGCAGGCATGTATTAATGCGGGAAGCAGAGATGATCAGGCATGTTTTGCGTGGTCAATCCTGCATTGCAAAGGAAATTACAATCATAGGGATCATCCTCAACGTCCCAGTACATACCATATAGGTGATAATATTCGTGTGTGTTATAACTTTGATGGTCTCGATTTCCCAGTCAAGATCCAGGACACACCTAAATGTGAAGTGCAGAATACCGGAATATTGGTTCATCTTTATGGCCTGGAGAAGGACGGCAAGTCAGAACAAGACAAGCATACTTTCATCAGTCCCCTCCATTTCTCAAAATTTGATGGTGAGTGTGAGCTGCATATAAACATGCTGTCCTCTGAAAGTGATGATTATCACTACGTTTGGATCAAAGACATGTCCCCACTCCTTTCCTTCCAACTATCAACTAACCATAATGTAAAAAATATTTGCTTAACGTGCCTGAATTATTTCTCCTCAGACAACTTATTAGTGGCTCATCTAATAGACTGTTCTGCCAAGTACCCGTTACGTGTAATTATGGCGACTGAGATAAACAAATTCAGAAAGTTCAAGAATGCTCACCTCCAGGTGCGACGCCCGTTTGTATTGTATGCCGACTTTCATTGCCTCCTCGCTCCTGTGACCCACTGTGTAAGTGAATAGTGAGACAAGGTTCGTTTCAGCGCATTTTGTTAGTGTGGGTGCCTACATGACGGGGAGGTATGCACTCAGGGGCAAACCAATTCTTCTACTTTGATTGAAAGAATGTTACTTTATTGTTCTGCTAAAACGATCCTTTCTTTTGATTGACGGGTCCTTAACCTATTGTTCCCCAACCACCTCCATTCCAACCTTTCAGGAAACCTCCAATCCACACCCTCCCCCTCAGTGATACAGATACATTTTCAGTTCTGAGTTACTCATATAGCCCCTCTCACTCTTATCAATTTGATTGACTACTTTACTACATTGTTCAATTAATTAACTATTCCCCTTCTTGTAAACACCTCCTCCCAGAAATTGGCGGCAAAAAGACTCAGTTGATCAGTGCTTTTCGAGGAAATTCGATTGTAGAGCAGGGAAAATTATTTAAACAATTTAGGCAATGTAGGGAAAATTATTTATGGCAGTGTACAGAATATATATTCTATTTAATTAGTTAAGGAATTTGTCAGGAAATCTGTTGCAGTGCATGGAATATTGTTTAAACAATTCAGAGATGTGTGGAATACTGTTTATTTAAAGAATTTAGGGGATTCAATGCAGTGTATGGAATATAATTTATCTATTTATTTAAAGAATTTTTCAGGAAATCGACCCCCACTACCCCATCCACCCCCTCTATCCTCCTCTACCTGAAAATTGGCGGATCTGTAGTGGAGAGGGTGGACCTCATGAAGGGAAATTCGAGGGTATATTGTTTATTTATAAAAATATCAGTTTTGGCGGGTGGATTTCTCTTGCTCACTATTCTCTGCGTTTTGGAAAGATGCAGGATTCGTAAGAATCGCCCTTCTTTTTATACCGATATACTGTCATGCAACACACATCACTCATAATTACACAATTAAAAACCTTTCTATCGGAAAGCACTGCCTGCCGTCCCCTCTCCACTGGACCTCACAGGACGCCACCACTCACGCTCCCTGGAGTCTAGATGCACCGGCATTCCTCGCAGGGCGACGACGCAGCAGACAGTGTTGTCAGTCTAGGGCGTAGTGCACGATCTGTCTCTCTGTTGGAATACCCATTCTTCTTGAAGATCGCTCTAAGGTTTTCAATCTCATCATGTAAGTGAGCTGGTTCACATATATTTGTGCGCCCTGTCTATTAATGTCTGGTTGAACATAGAAGGAACTGCCGCCTCGGACATGTTGATAAATCGGCTGTAGAGGAACATGAGTCCAGGAAGGTGATCATGAGATACAGTTTAGTGAGACGACCGTCATAGCAAAGACTTCGCATTATTATGCGCGAATGTACAAAGAGACCATTGAGATTGCCAAACACTGCAATAATTTTAATAGAAAAGATGAAGGCGTTAAGCTGGATGAGATATCGTTGTCAACATTGCAGCAACAGCGTGACATTCGATCAATTTCAGTTCAGAAAGTTAGCAATATCTGAGATCACAGCACAGCCGACGTCACGTGATTGACAGTGGCGCCCTCTGCATGGCTTATATATATGACGATCACTCGCGCTCTCGCAGTTCGCCGATTGTCCTCTGACGATGCCTTCATCAGTCGAAGGCGAAACGTCAGGGGAGAGTCTTATGTATGGACCACGGCATTTCAGGTGATGACACCTGCCGTGAAAGCCTTCATTTGAATTATCACTATGTTTGGATCAAAGACACGTCCTTACTCCTTTCCAACATCTATCAACTACTCATCGTGTAAAATATATTTTATTAAGGTGCCTGAACTATTTTTCCTCAGATAAGTTGTTAGCGGTAGACCTAGTATGTTGTGCTTCTAAGAACCCTGTGCGTATTATTATGCCTACTGAGGAAAATAAATTCATAAAGTTTAAGAATGCACACCACGAGAAACGTCGCCAGTTTGCAGTGTACGCCAGCTTTGAATGTCTCATCGCTCCTGTGATCCGGTGTGAAAGTGACTGCGCTGCTTCACAAACCACCTGTACAGAAAAACACGTACATATGCGGAAGCATACCAAACTGTATCGTCCCATGATTCCAATAGTAATCGCTACAGATCTTACGGTTCAAATGACTCTAAGCACTACGAGACTTAACATCTGAGGTACAAATCTTATGTCAGGGATAATCCTGCAGTTTGGCTGCTCACTGAGCTTTTCATGTGTGGCTGATAAGCTTTACAGCGCCAAAGCTCCCACAGACCAAATCGAATGAGAATGAAGTTTTGTATAATTAAGCAGGTGATTGTCATATTTGTTGGCTGCCGTTTGGACGAAAAGCGGAATCTCCTCATAGGGACCACAGTCATCTTATGGGGATGTTCCGTGGGGCAGCTCACAACGCTTGCGCATTTGAAGTACCAGCTACCAAGGCACATATCCGTTTCCTTCCATAACTTAAGCGGGTATGACGCTCACTTTCTAGTTGAGCACGTAGCTGATTTCGGCTTGGAGAAATACCAGGTCAGTGTCCTACCTGAGGACGTCGAGAAATACGTTTCATTCTCCAAATGAATGGTGGCAGGAATAAGACTCCGCTCTTTGATATGCTACGTTTTATGCAGGTGACACTCCAGAAACTCGTTGAAACTCTACTTCGGGAGGATATGCATAAAACTCTAGCTGTATTTCCCGACGATGAAAAGTTTGAAATTGTGACTAGGAAGGGGTTTTTTCCCATGTGCGTATGTGGATAGTATTGCGGAAACTCAACCAATCCAGGCTAACCGACATAACTGAATTCTCCAACAACCTTACAGGTGATGCCATAACTGATGCAATGTATGAGCATGCTGTGAATGTCAGGTGGGAATTCCACATCACTACTTTAGGGGAGTATGCACAACTTTACACAAACACAGACGTGTGCTTGCTTGAGCAAGTTTTCGAGAAATTCCGGATTCAATGCACGGCCACATATTCTCTGGATCACACCTTTTATTACATGGGGCGTGGGTTGTCTTGGGACACAATGCTCAAGAAAACAAAGTGCAGCGTTGCATTATTGACTGATGCTGACATGCTTCTATTCTTTGAGCGAGGGATCCATGGGAGGCTTTGCCAATGTGTGAATAGGCATGCAAAGCCAAATAATCTTCGGATGGGTGACAGGTTCAACCCATCCCTTGATTTGAGTTACATAATGTACCTGGACGTAAAAAACTCATATGAGCACACCATGCAGCTACCACTGCCGATTGGCGAGCTTCGATGGGTGCCTGGAGATGAATGCAAGGGATTAGGTAGTAAAATCATTGGGGGGGGGGGGGGGGGGGGGGGGGGGGGAGGGGCAGCTGATACTCATCTAGGGTATGTGGTGGAGGCAGAACTCACGCACCCTATTAGTTTGGATGATGTGCACGCCGATTTGATGCTGTGTCCAGTGCAACTAGTTTCGAGAGGAGGCTCCACGTCAAACCTGATGACAACACTCGGGATTAAGGGAGGTACATTATTCACTATCGTAATCTCCAGCAGTACCTCGGCTTAGGTATGGAGCTGGTTTTTAAACAGTCCCCCTGGTTTAAGGAGTATGTTGTTTTGAATATGAAACGGAGAGCTTCTGCGGCGTGTCAATTTGAGAAAGATTTTTACAAATTAATGAACAATTCCATTTTCGGTTAAAGTGTGGAGAATTTGAGGGAGAGACATGAAATTTTGATTAAAACCGAATGGGATGGGCGTTATGGCGTATGAAAATGCATTTCAGACCAAATTTTAAGACGGTCACAATATTTGATAAGAACTTTGTTGGAACTTTGTTGCTGTGGAGATTGCAAAGACTGCAGTAGAGTTTACAAAACATCCTAAGCAAATCTGCAACGCAACCATCTGTGTGGCGTGCTTATAATTATGCATTATTTATATTTTAAGACAATTAATGTGTAAAAAGGCGCACCACATGTTGTAATGAAAGCATGAAAACCGTCTGAAGATGAATCATAATGATTCGAAACCGGTAACAATGCCTTTTGAATAAAGGAACTGAAAATAAATTTCTGGCTGTTTGCTGTCTGAACACCATCAACATTTCTCTTCAAATAACATTTACGTGGGGATGTGCATACTAGACATATCTAAACTCCACATGTACCGTTTGTACCGTTTATGAGTTTGCGAAGACTCATTTCGAAAGTCCTAGAATATTTTATATGGATAGAGATAGCTTTATCTATTGGGTGAAGAACTGCAATTCATATGAAGTAATGAGGTGCCATGGTAATGAATTCGACATTTCATCATACACGGCCGATAATCCTTATGGTATTATTCCACAGAACAAGAAGGTTATTGGTCTTATGAAGGACGAGGGCAATTGATTGTGGAGTTTGTAGGTTTACGCTCAAAAATGTATACGTATCGCACATTGGAATGTGCCTTCCAGAGTCGGTGTGTGTCGTATGGCATCGAGAGCCCTCTCTATCGAAGATCGTTTGCGATGCCTGTGCAGTGGTGTTAACGGTGCTGCTCCGCACCCGCTGCATATGGTACGGCAGACCAGTATTCGATCGAGAGGACGCGAGGTGTACACTGTGGTGCAGTCTAAAATCAACCTGTCGCCTCATGACAATAAAAGGGTCATTTGTTATGACGGGATTGAAACCCTCCCGTAGTCACACTATACACTTGTAGCGAGAGAAGGGATGGGGGACTCTGATTAAGTGATAATAAGAGGATGAGAGAGAAAGAGGGTGTTTGAGAGAGAGAGACAGAGAGAGAGAGAGAGAGAGAGAGAGGGAGAGAGAGAGAGACAGACAGAGAGAGAGAGAGAGTGTCTGCAGAGTAGTAGTATGACCTTTTCATTATAGTCTAAGTACGTTGTATTTATGTGGATGTGGATGTGTGTGTGTGTGTGTGTGTGTGCGTGTGTGCGTGTGTGTGTGTGTGTGTGTGTGTGTGTGTGTGTGTCGTGTTAGTACTTATGTGTGCTATGTTCACTTGTATATACATACAAATAGAGAATGTCTGTAAGAAATGATAGAAAAAAAGAATATATATATATATATATATATATATATATATATATATATATATATATATATATATATATGCACAACATGTGTATGAAAGGAAAAAAATTAAAAAAAAACATAAACAAAAAAACAATCAAGAGCATAAACGGAAAAAATATACTTGTATATTTATGTATTTCTACATACGCAACTTATGTGTAGCCTGTAAATAAATAATATATTTTTATCTACGCTCCAAGTCCGTCTTGCATCTGCCGCTATCCATCCAAGTCAGAATAGGTTTTAAGTGTACATATATTTCTATACATATCTCTATACAGCTCACAGTTCTTCAGAATTGTTATTGTGAAAACGTTTGCTATTGGGGCTGATGAAATTAGATTCTAAGCGTGCACAGTCCATCAGAATAATTGTAAAAGCTATGCTACTGGGACTGTGGTATTTGGTTGTAGTAAAGAAAGTATTTCCGCATTAGCTATTAGCGGAGATTTATAAAAAAAAATTTCCCATCCAGTGTTACTGTTGTAGTGTGTAAGTTAAAAGTATTTCTGCATTGGAACAGCAGAGTCAATTTATACCTCAAGAATATTGTATTTCACCTCCAAAACTACATTGTACTCCAAGAATTATATTGTACCTCAAGAGCTGTATTGTATTTGTGAGAATTGAATAAACGAAGAAAAAAATTCATCACCATACGTCTTTGTTGTTGTTATTCACAAAAAACCTATGAATGTATGTATAAGTAAAGAAGGGCTGTGTAGGTCACAAATGACATTACTTTTGCTGAAGACGAGGGAGGTGAAGCTTAAGATGGAAGATAAAATATGTAGAATAGTTGCATGGAATTACGCGTATCGTGCAGCACGAATTGGGTTATGGGAGCTGGAGACATGTGGTCGTGCCTGCTTCGAAACATATATAGCAGACATTTCTAAAATTATATCTCCTGTGCTTGAAGAAAACCAAAGACATAGCATATGGTTAAAACTGTCTAAAAGGGAACAGGGTTGAAAAAAAGAACACAGAGGTTGTGAGGTACAATTTCATTTATTTGTCATCCAACTTAAAAGTAATCTTACGTTTTCATAAGCAGACACAGCAACGCTATTTTCATATATCTTCTTCTTATTATTATTCTTGAGTCGATGGAGAGAAGGACACCCATAGAATTTCAGGTCTTGAATAGCAGCAAACTTAGAGATTGGACGCATCCATGAGATCTTATCCTTCACTTTCACATGTATGAAGGGATGTGTGGGCTCGAATAATTGAAGTGACATCACTATATTCTTATAGGGTATGCGAGCATCATCCCAGTGAATTCCATGGTAGAAATGTGTTAAATACTTTGCACTCTTCAGTGTCTTAACATACTTCACGCACTTGAAAGACCTCAGTGCTATGTTTACTGAGAATGTCTCTATTATTCCTGCATTTTCTGTTTACGCCACGAATGCAACATCTTTAAATATGAACTGTCTATACTCACCGTCATTGAGACCCTGAATGTCTGAAATGGTGTTTACACCTTGAGACGCCGTTGTGAAATGCTCTATGTATGGCGCAGGACCTGTTCACTTATACAGCTCGTTGCGCAACACCTGTGGGACGGCAGTAATTGATCATATGGTCATGTGGAACTAGAGAATACGCGGCAGTGTGTTCTGGGAAATTTGTCGAAGATTCAAATTCAATTCGCACATCTATAGGTCCAGACTTACTTATGTCATTATGTTTTGAGCAGTCAATTACGATGTTCTGCGGTAGCTCCTTGAACAACCACAAACTGAGTAGACACCCTCCTCCTTCTTCTTCAGCACTTCCATAGTAAGAAGCTTGAAACCTTGCATACATGTCATCTTCTAGGCTGTAAACATTTTCATTCCACTGCGGGTGTAAACTGTCATATGGGCTTAATTCTGAATCAGGGCAGACTTTGTCTTCAGTTAACTTGCAGTTCTCAAACACAGTGGAATCATTTGATATATTCCCTCTTCTATCAGTCTGAAAAGCAAGTATGATGAATCTAGGTGTCTCTAGCTGTGAAGAGGTTTTAATAGCTCAAGTTTGTCTCTTCGCAGTTGGTAACACTGGTTATTAAGGAGAAAGAAAAACTAGCGAAATATCAGTGATGGAAATCTACCAGAATTCGAACGCTCCTCATCTGATACACTGATGTGAGGCATTTTCCATATTATGTTACTGCTTATTATCAGGTCCTTAAATATTTGAGTTATTATCCGTCGTACTCTGTACCAGAATAAGTTCCTGTTTAGCATTCATAATAATCTGTTTCATGTCCTCAAAGCAGCCCATAGGTATTTTTAGAGGTTTGCATGCAGTAAGTCGCTCTGTAAACCATTCTATCCTCTGGATCGTATATGAACCACCCCGCATTTTCTAAATTATGCAGATCCGTGGGTGATGCAGAGGCATTGTTATGCTGACACTGCGTGTATGGTCGATCTCAGACCCACGGAGTTCATAGCGTGTCTCTTGGAACAGGAATGCTAAAGCGTTACGTGTAAGCTTGGATCCCACTGTATCGTTGCCATCGGTTTTCTTGAATGACCCCTCTATGTGTATGAAACTCTTGCATGATAGCTTCAGTGCGTCTTGCTGCTGGATGACAACCCTAATTTCATCGTTCTTGTTAAATGTGACCACACGGTTAGAGGCACCATGTCTGTGATTGCATTGGCATGGGTGTGTGTGTGTGTGTGTGTGTGTGTGTGTGTTAGCGTAAGTTAGTTTAAGTAGTATGTAAGTCTAGAGAACCATGATCTCATCAGCTTGGTCCCTCAGGAATTCACACACATATGAGCATATACGTCAAACGTTGTTTAAGTATTCCTGGCTTATAATTCTCTCACCATACTGTACTAGACAGGTTGTACTGAGTTAGGACGTCATAGTGAGATATCAAGTCAATTGATTTAAGAAACGAGTGGTTCACACGTGTTATAAGTTTGCGGTTCTCCACCGAAATGGCGTGTTGTGGATTGCATGCACTCGTTCTATACTGTACGCCCATCCTGCCTTAGATGTAATCTTACAATGATTTCCTCACCACGAAAGTCAACAAGCTGATTATTCTGTTCTACAATAATCATCTCCAAATAGCCCAGTGTCTGAGCTGTTTCTGGAACGTATATTGCATGGGCTGGAATCTCAACCATATTATACCCCGCTGCGACTGAGGGGAAGAATCCATAAATAGTATGAATTAGACTGTCATTGAGATAGCATTTCGTTCCAATGTTAGACTCGATTCGGATTGTGCTGACGGGCAGTTTGTCCACAGTGTGATCTGACCTGTAAAATTTACTAGGATCCTACTTCAAAACCTGCCCTTTCGTGAAACCCAGTAAGCGCCCTATTAAACCTTTCTGATTAAAGTCAATCGTTGCATTTACAGTCCTTATTTAAGAAAAAAAGGTTCAAATGGCTCTGAGCACTATGGGACTTAACATCTGAGGTCATCAGTCCCCTAGAACGTAGAACTATTTAAACTTAAATAGCCTAAGGACGTCACACACATCCATGAGCGAGGCAGGATTCGAACCTGCGACCGTAGCGGTCGCGCGGTTCCAGACAGTAGCGCCTAGAGCCGCTAGGCCACCCCGGCAGGCCATATTTAAGGGTATTGATGTTTGCACGTAGCTCAATACCCTTTCCAGACTGTTTTAAATCGTCGATGTCGTGTGCACCCGGTTCTATTTCCACAATGTCTTTTTCACCATTAATATCCAGATGCTGTTTTTAGTCTCGGTGATATTTCTGATGCTATTGTACGTCTCCAGTCCAGTTAATGCAATACTTCAATCACCAATACTCACATCAATTGGTGGGCAGTAGTTTGCACGCAATACAGATGATCGTTCTTTTAACGACATTGTATGTGAACCTCAACTGATGAAGAAATGTTTGAAGCTTCTCCTTATGTAGTCTGCTTCTTTTTCTTTGTAAATGTCAAAAGGAACATGATGCACAGATGTGCGCATAGGTGTATATTACAGTCCTGATAACGCTGAAAACTGTAGAACACACGTCTTCTGTGAGTTCAGTATCGTTGTAGTTTTTCCGGTGGTTGGAGGTCACCAAATGAGTCGAAATAGTAGACGGTATCCGCATTTTTCACCCAGTGTGTGCAGGGCCGTCCAGCAACATCTAAATTCACAGTATCATATTCACCAATTTTCCCCATAGTCTTAGGTAATGCATCCCGCATAAACACTCCACGGAGTCTTGGAATGTTGAATTTTTTTCTGACAAACTTAAGAAAATCGCTATTTGTAATTGGTCGATCTGGCAGGACCCCTAATGGGCATTTTCTTTTATTAATGAATAGTCCGAACACTTTTCTATTCGGCTTGAAGTTTAGTCCTCTTCCAATGGCTCGTTGGGGATGTCATCCTGCGGGATTCGGTTGTCCACTACTTTATGCTCAATGTCAATACTATCGATGCTGTTGTTGTTTTCGCCATCAAGTACTGGTTTTATAATTGTTATATATTTCTTGTTGCTCATGCTTTCTTCGATCTTCTGTACATCAGTCAAATGCAGTATTTCGAGGTACATTTCCTTATCATTAAGTGAATAATTTATAGGTTTTTCATCAGTTACAGTTATAGGATGCATGCCTAACATGTACGGTCTCCCCCTGATAACGCAGAATGTTCTGTCTATCTGGCCAGGGGCGTTACGGATAGTAAAGTCGTCAATGGCTACACCAGCGTTATCGTGTGCTTTTGTTTTTGCTGAGAGCTGCCTGAGAGATTCCGTAACCGGTCTGAAAGTCTCTCTTGGTGTTTGCTGTCGATCCATTTGCCTTAACCTCAGCAGCAGTGCTTTCCCTCGAACGCCTTTCCGTGCGTGAATGACTTTTTACTTTGTTGACATCTCGGTGTATACTCATCAGACATCTTCGCAGCCTGAGGCTTTATATATCCACTCTTCTTCTTCCTCTTACAATGTGCCTGTTCCCCCTTCTCAAGAACAATGAACTCTACATCTATTTTTCTCTCAATAGCCTCGACCTTTTAAGGTTAAGTCGGTTACTTTCTTACCAATTCATTAACTAACTCATTTAATGCACTGACCATTCTCAGAAGAGTCTGCTAATAATTCTCTAGTTCCCTGCACATACCTCCAACTTAATGCACAAGAGCCTTCAATTTCTCAACCATGTACATGCGTATCTTCTATGTACACCCGTTCTCTCGGATGGAGAGCCAGGCATGCGCGCGAAATTTTCCATGGTGTAGTGTATGCTGATGTACTAACCTCTCTCTAAGAAACTTTTGAAAGTTTCGCCTCTACCTACCATCATTTAGTTTTCTTGTTTTATCAATAACGAGAAACCCATACTGTGAATGATTCCAGCATTCAGCACATGTCTTTACAAAATCATGTCAGTTCCTACATGTGCTGGTAAATGTGTTTTGAATTCAGATCGTCTTGATTGAAGGCTATAATGAGGTTTGCAATATCCATAACCATAACCATAACCATCCATAACCATAACCATAACCAACTGTTTCGGGAGTCTCGAATATGTTTGGCTCAGATAAAATACATCAGCATGCATATGACTACCGGAACAGAAATATTTTCGAATGTGGTCTTGGTTTTCCGCAGGAACGTCGTCGAATATGAAGACAGTGTTTGGCTTTGCTTTTTGAGGTGGAGGGCTATCACCGCTTTCACTGAATGTCGTGTATGTAACACAATCTACACAGTGCAGTATCTCCTGTAATAGCTGATGCTTAGGCTGGAACAATGTTTTTGAGAATACACAAACATGTTCAAATCGGACTCCATCTACATGTGTTAGCAGCGTCATGAGGACATTACTCTTGACACAATTGGATGGACCTTCAATAATTGCTTGTACATTATCAGAAAGGAGAATTCCGTTCTTCTTCTTCTTCAGGCATTCTTTTGCATCTTCGCAGTACCAGTCACCGACAACAAAGTCCTTGTAATGAGGATGTTTCAGCCACCATGCCACGGTACTAACTATGCTAGGTACTGACAAGTAGTTGGCATATATAGAAAGGTACGCTTGTAAGGATGGTAATAGTATGTGTAGCTACTATATCTCCATCACTTAATCAACTGAGCTGTATTGGTTACACAGAGAAATCGGCTATATATGATTTGAAGAGTTAATTCATCATTCATTTTGTTAATGACTGTCTGCTGATGCTGCATCATTATAGGTGTAGTATTGAAAAACAACGCTGTTAGGCCTAATAGGCTTAATACTTGGACCAAAATGGGAGAGTTATGAAATAAAGCACAGACACCGTTTGATATTACATATACACATACTTTATTTATTGAAATATCAAACATCGGATGTTGTATCTCAAAAAATTCATCATCTTCTTCTTCGCTCATGTACAGTATTGCCCAAACAAAGCTTTCTGGTATGCAATAAATTCCGCGCGTATCTCCCTTAAGCCATTGGATGCCTCACAGTACTCGGATTTTTCACACGTACATTTAATCTGTTTCTCTTTTAGTTCAGAGTTCATGTGCAAACAAAGGTAGTGTTCCAAATCATCAACATCTACACTACGCACACGTAGGAAGTTTACAACATCATAGTATGCAGAGTCTATGCTCGGCAACCAACGATTCAATCTCTCCAATGCAGAGCATAGCACAGTATCCAGATTGCATAAGTTGATGTGTGCCATAGATAAACAGGCTTTTCACCTGATTTCGCACACGCTACAGAGTCATCATACACTGTTGTGATAGATAGTATCACACCAGTAAGGCGATGTCTGGAGGGGGCTACGAGTTGGATAATACTCGTGTGGTCATCTGCTCATTGATGTAGTTCTCTGCACGACATACAGAATTTCATCCCAGTCGAACTCAGAAATTGGTATTTTAACACGCAGCGATGCATTTTCAGTTTCTATTCTCGAATGCAAGCCTCACTCGTGCTTCTATACCAACATTTGCCGGCCGCGGTGGCAGAGTGGTTCTAGGCTCTTCAGTCCGGAACCGCGCGACCGCTACTGTCGCAGGTTCGAATCCTGCCTTGGGTATGGATGTATGTGATGTCCTTAGGTTAATTCGGTTTAAGTAGGAGACTGGTGACAGATGTTAAGTGCCATAGTGCTCAGAGCCATTTGAACCATTTTGAACGGTCTTTAGCTGTTGCAGTTTTGCCTTGAAAATGACAAGGTGGTCACCTGTAGAAATATCGGAGGTTTTCGACAACTTCACCCTCACTGCATTACCCTAATTTATTTGATTTACATGGATGCTGACTGCTATATGTCAACCGCTGATCCAGTCAGTCCCAGACTTTTGGACGGAATAAAGTTGATTAAGCAGTTTAGTCATGTTGGGTTAGGATCCTTGAATTTTCACCTGTTCCCTTTGTGATGCTCTTTCGCAAAGTGATTGAGATGGATCTGCAATCACTGACAACAGCAAATCCTGACGGCTTTCAATTTTATTCTCACTGACAAGGCGAACATTCACCTGGTTCCGATCTTTTTACGATCACTGACCTCACGCCGTGTTAATTGGCTACGAGTGGCGCACCACTCCTTATAGTCACGTGGGACTGCCCACGCTGACCACTAAGTCGACCTACTGCCTTTATGGGGTGGTCATGAGTGCGTCGAAACATGATGGAGCGTTTTATCATTTGCGCTAAGTTCCTATGGGATCAAACTTCTAAGGTCATCGGTCCCTAGGCTTACACACTACTTAATCTACCTTAAATCAACTTACGCTAAGGACAACACTCACACCCATGCCCGAGGGAGGACTCGAACCTCCGACCGGGGAATCCGCGAGAACCGTGACAATGAGGCCTGGACCACACGGCTACCCCGCGTGGCGTGTTTGCGTCATTCCATCATATATCTACGTCTACTCAACTTAGTGCCCTAACTTTCGAAGCCACAGAGAGTTGAGAGATCGCCAGATAGCAGTTCTACACCGTTTACAGCACTGCACAGTCACTAGTGAACTGTTTTAAGAGTGTAAATACCATGTTGTACGGTGAGCGTAAGAAAAAACTGTAGGTTGTTTCAATGATGATGATGATACAAACTTCAAGCAAGAAGGAGGACGGATACATCAACCTGATACGTGGTACTGTTTAAGGAAACTACTCTGTCGCAAACCTTAAGCCAAAATATAATACTAACCTCAAACTAACTAAAGGAATAAAGGTCTATTGATTAAGCAGATTAGTTATGGTGGGTTAGGATGCCTGAATTTTACCAGTTCCCTTTGTGACAACGTTAAAAATCTCCATATTTATTTGCACAACATGCATTTACACCTACGTATTCATTCGAGTATATACTCGGCAATCAGTCGTTTTCCCCCTTCTCCCTTCCATTCCCGAAAGGTGTGTGGGATGAACGATTTTCGATAAACTTCTGTATGAGCTGTAATTTCTTTGTGAATTGACTTCTATATTAAAGCTGTTAAAAGTAAAAATGATATTTAAAGCGAAGACAGTGGAGAAGTAGCGCACCAGAGACAACAGGTGCAGACTGTGTGTACCTCGTCGGGCTGATAAGCTGATTAGTAACGTGTTTTCCTACGAGGCACCGGGGGCGGGTTGAAGATTTTCTCCGCTCGTGGATCGCGCGTTGTGTTGTCTTCATCACCACCGAAGCGCAAGTCACCCCTGTGGCGTCGCCTGAAACAACACTTCGTAGACATATGGAAGACGGTTGCCAAAAATATGACATTAGAATTTGTTATTATATTCCGAATTTAGATGCACCTCCGGGTAACGCCTGGAATATAGTGTCGATTTTATAGCAGTAAATATATTGTTAAGTTAAGGCGACATACTTCGTTTCATTCCCCAAAATGTGCCATAGGCTATTCTCACACATTTCCACGTCGATAGATATAGTAAGTTTTATGGACAATTACAAATAATGGAAAATATATGTAAGCGTGATGAGATGCTCAGTATGTCACTAAGTGAGCGTTCAATGTACTTCCCTGCCTAAGCATAACTTGTTTCATACTGGCAACATGAAGATACACTGCTGTAAGATTAGACTGCTTGTAATTTATGTACCGGATGTGCTCATATGGACGGGAAATGACAAACGTAAAAATAACCTTGTCACCATAGGAAGAACGTGAAATGGAACAATGTTTTCAATGTGATGCAATTTTCTTACATTTTCGATATCTTTTGATTTTTACTAGTAAACACAAAACACATTCGTTTTATTCCACTCCAATAATATTTCACACTCTTAAAACTTTATCAAGTGAATTATTTCCAATTACTGGTTTTGGAAATTATCTGTTTTTCTACTGCATACTGTATACTTCGAAACATCCATCATAGAAACGAAAGAAATAATGCAAATGAATCATAATAGCTGTAGAAGCAACTTCACTATGAATGAAACTGAATAGAAATATTTTGCATCGTCTTCAGCGAATAATTCCATAACACTCCCATAACCTCTTGGGAGACCTTTTCTCCAGCACTCGATTCTCTGAATGTTTTATGTGTTTCTGCTTTGAGGCGGTATCCCCACCACCAAATCCCCAAAAACCGCCACGTGTGCAAATGACGGCGTCAATCACAACTTCGTAGCGGGATTATTTACTACACAGTACACCCACGATAATTGTTTCTCTCCAGATGAACTGGTACCTAACGGAAGAGGGGACATTGAAGATTGACTTATCACCAACGACTGCGTCGTCACAGTGGAGAACAAGTTCCGATAACTCGAGAATAAAATCTGCCTTATTTGTGATAGCGCAAAGTTATTTTAAATCAGCTGACCAGATCGGAAAGTCCATTTCCTTACACAATAACATTTCTGCTTGAAATCTGCGGAAAACGTCTGAAACATGAAGCCATGCATGTCAGTCAGTGAGATCAATCGATTTGTGTCCTAACACATCAAACATTCCTTTGCGTCACAGGAATGCCTGATGATTCGAGATGTTGTACATGTCAACGTGATACGAATCATGATTTCGGCATTATTTGTTACGATAATTACAAAGAATCATTTCAGATCATTACCAGACATTTAACATTTACTACTTAATACAGGTCACCTCGAAGCATAAGCTCAAGCGACCCGGATTCACGTTTCTCCACACCTGTAAAATATGCTCCCTAATCCACTTTTTTAGTTTTCGTGTATTTCCTATAAAATGCCCACGAGCATGTATACATTACTCAATGTTCAGACTACAGTTTTTGGCGGTTTTCGCCTTAGAAGTCCATAACTTAAGGGCGTACATCTATACTAATAATACTCGGATATAGCAAATTTTCTTCGTTTAAATATTCTGCTCATTTCACGAAAAGCACTCAGGTCTTTTTTATTCTTTCTAAAATGAAGAAATAACATTTATGAAGGATATCTCCCAAAATATGTATTACTGCAGTACCGAATATGAATCAGGAGAAGTACTTTATCAGCCACCTACACTGGACCCAAGTCTCGAAGGACAGCTGTCTCATCGATAACTGCTAAATGATTGGCTTCTGAGGCGATAATTCCATCACAGGCTATAATCAGCAGATAAGAGCACTCCGAGTATCATATCATCTCATGAGGAAAAATCTCGCTATGTCCTTTAAGATTTAGGCGGGTAGAACATGATACTCGGACACTACTGTAGATGTTCATCTACAAGACAACACTTTCATGTACGAGGAAACAATCCATCACTCGACCGATACGAGAGCGTAACTGAGCGTCGAGGATGTCACTTCCGTATAACAGTTCAGTCATAGTTCCACATACCAAAAGATGCCGATTTGTACATCGACTGGAAAATATATTAACTAACTTGCAGACCGAGGTTTTTTCGAAGACTTAACAGCTGCCCGCGTCTTATATTCTAATTGGAGTCTATTCTTGATGCAACACCTGCTAAAACGGAAGTCCTGTGTGTAGGGAACGGTTACGTGTTGGTCAGACTACCACTCTATTTGTTCAGATCCCCGTGGCCAAACCGAACGCCTTGTACAATTATAAACGGCAAACGGCACACACGTTGCTGTTCTCCACCCACACATGTCACGACAGTTAAACAGTTCAAGCAAAATGCACTGTGACGGCTGAGGCAACCGTAAACTGCAGTTCGGGAGGGACACGGTAGTGTTATCAGAGTGCATAACATCAACCGTCAGACGTCGGTTCCTCACGTATTCTCAGCTAGATTAACAAGACGCAGGTACTTATGGTAGATACTACTGCTGCAGTCTGCAGGTAACAGAAGCAGACATGAAGCACGTGGCCTTCTTTTCCTGTCTCACCATTACGCTTCTGACTGGAAATCATACCATGACACTCAGCTTGTCTGTTAGAGCCTTCTTGTGATAATGAGGATCACAGAACAAGCAGCGGAAAAATTCTAAAGTATGCTGTTAGTGCTACCTTAATTGCTGAGACAGTAATGTGCATGAAAATTAGATATCAGTTGCTGCTACAAACAAATTTAGTGGATTAGTTTGATGATACCAGCTGGGTTATGTAATTAATCCAGTGACACTTGCTTGTAGACGACAATATAATGACGTGAGGGTAATGACGGACACTAACTACAAAGTTATAATTACAACACAATGATAATGTTATTATTACTGGATCAACAAACTGGAAGGATTTTTTAAAAGCTAAATGGTCTAAGCGATGTTGTTTTTGTTGTGGTCTTCAGTCCTGAGACTGGTTTCATGTAGCTCTTCTTGCTACTCTATCCTGTGCAAGCTTCTTCATCTCCCAGTACCTACTGCAACCTACAACCTTCTGAATCTGCTTAGTGTATCCATCTCTTGGTCTCCCTCTACGACTTTTACCCTCCACGCTGCTCTCCAGTACGAAATTGGTGCTCCCGTGATGCCTCAGAACATGTCCTTCCAACCGATCCCTTCTTCTGGTCAAGATGTGCCACAAACTCCTCCCCAATTCTATCAATACCTCCTCATTAGTTATGTGATCTACCTATCTAATCTAATCTTCAGCATTCTTCTGTAGCTTCTAAAATAAGTCGTAGGGTCAGTATTGCCTCACGTGTCCCAACATTTGTACGGAATCCAAACTGATCTTCCCCGTGGTCGGCTTCTACCAGTTTTTCCATTCGTCTAAACGATCACCCTGTCAAATTTTCAACGCCATGATCAAGGTGGAATCGAAGATAATCAAAGCAAACAATCGCTCCTGGGTAAATGTCTCTCTTTCGACGCAATTCTGCCTCCATGGAACTTTTGCGAGACAGTTACAGGCTCTCTTTGGCCCATGGAGATGCCTCATATGGCAAAAACTGTGTCACTCCAGAAACCATTATGAACTCAACCACATGAATCTCCGAATCCCACGGCTTTCCTCCTCCATATTTGTTAGTCTGTCCACTGATACCGAGAACCTGTGACTTTCAGTTGGGTAGAGGTGAAATCGAGTAGTCTGGACAGAAACACCGTGTGTGTCACCTTCTACATACATTCCAAACAATTCTCAAGTGTGTCAGTGCCTGCTATACGTTCAGGTAAATTTTCCCATTAGCTGACGAGTAGTCTTTCCAATCCTCAGCTCGAACGTTAGCGACAACCGTCCCAAGTTATTCTCGTGACTACCTGCCCCAGTGCTGGACGCTGTGAACCAGACCAGTCGTCTTCAGTGTTAACAACTGCAGCCTAAGTGCCTATAACTAACAATGAAAACATTTCCGTGAATAAATGGAGACTCTTCGTTTTTTACCTATGGTACGGTCTGAACTAAGAGAAGCTTGGAATTATTTTCCAGGATCTCATAAATATTCTGCAATGTTTCTGTCCATACCTTTACTTGATGCAGCCTGGTAATACGTCATCGCACAGGTGCACAGTTGATGAAGGTGTTTTGCTAGTAGTTCAATATTTTTCCCATCTTACGAGGGTCACTCCAAAAGAAATACACACTATTTTTGGAAAAAAACGATTTTCATTTTGTATGTGTGAAAGTTTTACAGTGTGTAGATACATTCTTCCCGCTTGTTTCCAAGCTTAGTTCAACCTGTTCTCGTGAGTGGCGCCGTCACAGCATGTCTTCGAGGTGGCTGCTACACTTGACGTTCGTCAGAAGCAACGGGCTGTCATAGAATTCATGTGTTGTGAAAACCAGACGGTGGGAAACATCCACAAGAGGTTGAAAAAGGTGTATGCAGATGCTGCTGTCGATAGCAGTACAGTTAGTCGGTGGGCAAGCAGGTTACGAGATGAAAGCGGTCACGGCAATATTGAGGATTCTTCAAAATGGTTCAAATGGCTCTGAGCACTATGACACTTAATTTCTGAGGTCATCAGTCCCATAGAACTTAGAGTTACTTAAACCTAACTAACCTAAAGACATCACAAACATCCATGCCCGAGGCAGGATTCGAACCTGCGACCGTACCGGTCGCGCGGAAGGATTGTCCTCGCAGCGGCAGGCCTCGTACTGCACACACTCCAGACAATGTGCAGAGAGTTAACGAATTGGTGGCTGCTGACGGACCCATCACAGTGAACGAATTGTCACGCTACGTTGGGATAGGGGAAGGAAGTGTTTGCAGAATACTGAAACTGTTGTCGTTAAAAAAAGTTTGTGCCAGGTTGGTTCCCAGGATGTTGACAGTGGCTCACAAAGAAACAAGAAAAACTGTATTCAGCGAACTTTTGGAACAGTATGAGAATGGTGGAGATGAATTACTTGGAAGAATTGTGAGAGGTGATGAATCATGGCTCCATCATTTTCCACCAGAGACGAAGAGGCAATCAGTGGAGTGGCATCATGCACATTCACCCAAGAAAAAAAATTCAAAACCGCACCTTGAGCTGAAAAAGTTACGGCTACAGTGTTTTTCGATTCCGAAGGACTCTTGCTTGTGGACATCATGCCAAGTGGAACCACCATAAATTCTGATGCATATGTGACGACACTGAAGAAACTTCAAGCTGGGCTGGGTCGTGTTCGACCACATCGGCAAAAGCAGGATGTTTTGTTGTTGCACGACATTGCATGGCCACATGTCAGTCAAAAAACCGTGGATGCGATCACAAAACTCTGATGGACAACACTGAATCACCCGCTTTAAAGTCCTAACCTGGCTCCATGTGACTATCACCTCTTTGGGAAACTGAAAGACACTCTTCGCGGAACAAGGTTGAAGATGATGATTCCCTTGTGCACGCTGCCAAACAGTGACTCCAACAGGTTGGTCCAGAATTTTACGGTGCAGGTATACAGGCGCTGGTTCCAAGATGGCGTAAGGCAGTTGAGAGGGATGGAAAGAGAAATGAAAATTTTGTTCCTAAAGTACACACTGTAAAACTTTCAGACAAGGAGAATAAAAGATGGATTTAAAAAAATAGTGTGCATTTCTTTTGGAGTGACCCTCGTAAATGGCGTCTAGGTGTTAAAGGCTAATGGTGCGTAAAACTAATTGTATATTTCTCTCGGTAGAAGCAGCAAGGCTCGTGCAGGATGGAGCCTCGACGGAACTGGAGGATTACGTATGTGCTAAATCTTTAGACATCGAAGAATATGGAATATTAGACGGAATACAGCCGGATGTGTCGACCTGACTGTGATGCGAAATTTACCCCAATGACCACAGGCCCAACGACCGAGACATTTCCGTTTCCAAAATTCGACAACTCTATAGCCTGATCGATATTTACAGCATCATAGAGCACTTGCCCGCGAAAGGCAAAGGTCCCGAGTTCGAGTCTCGGTCGGGCACACAGTTTTAATCTGCCAGGAAGTTTCATATCAGCGCACACTCCGCTGCAGAGTGAAAATCTCATTCTGGAAACATCCCCCAGGCTGTGGCTAAGCCATGTCTCCGCAATATCCTTTCTTTCAGGAGTGCTTGTTCTGCAAGGTTCGCAGAAGAGCTTCTGTAAAGTTTGGAAGGTAGGAGACGGATACTGGCGGAACTAAAGCTGTGAGTACCAGACGTGAGTCGTGCTTCGGTAGCTCAGTTGGTAGAGCACTTGCCCGCGAAAGGCAAAGGTCCCGAGTTCGAGTCTCGGTCGGGCACACAGTTTCAATCTGCCAGGAAGTTTCATATCAGCGCACACTCCGCTGCAGAGTGAAAATCTCATTCTGGAAGCATCATATTGTTCCGTTTTCATGTCTAAGAGGCACGTTGTGTAACAATAGTTTTGGAAACCAGATGAGTTGCTTAATACGAACAATAAAATCGGTAGGTCACATTTAGTGACTAACATGCATCCGACGATCGATGGTGTTGCATTAGTACCATGAATCACTAGATTCGCTATACACGTTTCTCTGTATATCTAACATGCACTGCCTTATAATACAATTCTTTTAATATAATATCAAAGTAATGTGGCTCAGGCAGGTAAAACCCTGCGAATACACAAAAATTGCATAAACACTAATCAGAGCAACATTGCCATGAAATAACTACCGGTTGTTAAAGTTCCACATCAGAAAATTGTTGTAGCAGATGCGAAACCAGTACCTGCATCTGTCCAGCTGGAGCTGAATCAGATGCACATAGCACGCACGTTACGCCACGGTGTACACAATAATGGAGGACAGCTGACGATCGGTAAGTTTATTTCCGAGGAAACCATTCCTGTCAGTTGGCTCATGATGAGATGACGTGGAATCCGAGTTCGCTTCGATTACGAAAATCGGAGATGTATTTCCTCAGCTGGAGGAAGTATGGTAAGGTAAGCCGGATTTCCATTTCAGCTAATAATTAAGTGCGTAGTAGCTACTTACGTCTGTACGTTGAGCTATGCGAGTACGACATTTGATACGGTAACGAGTAACATGACAACATCGCTAGAATAGGTGTCCAGCAGTTGCTCAGCATTTGGCAGATCGAGATAGGATGCTGCGCACTTTTTCCGCTTATCGTCCAGTGCTATTACACTTTTTCCAGAAACATATAGCGATTCATCACCTTCATTTGTTGTTTCATGTATTTCTCACAACTCGCATTTCAACGTTGTTATTGTACTGCATATACGGGAGTTTGTGGCACCTAAAAAGAAGACGCTGACGCTCTGAATCTGCTTCTGATGAAGCGAAGGATAAACGCCGATAACAATTTAACGAGAGGTAGGAAGTTTTAATTAGTTCTGTTACGCTGATGTTACCTACTATTTAGGTGGATGTGAGCGCTCATGAGGACTAGTAGTTTGTTACAATAGCTGCACTCGGTGTGAATTAGCAACGCATATAGGCTGGTCTAGCGTTACTGTATCGTTATACGCCTTCTGTTGCGTAAACATTCTACCGTCTCTCTTTCTTTAGGTCTTCCTATTACCTCTGTAGTCACGTAAAAATCCTTTATTTCTTGCATTTTCCACTGTATATGATTCAATTAATGCGCTTTTTTATTTTCCACAGTTCCGATAACAGTGTATGATAATATTACGATTTTTTGATTCACGTTACAATGACCTATACGCTGGTATGACCGTTATGGGTCGATAGTTCAGAATTCACTATCCTGGAACGTATGCATATCATCAGCTTGAACGCATGGGTGTCGCCTTTAATATTAATTCGTCAGTATCTGAGTTGTCATCTGAATGATGTTCTGCTCTCTTCTGTTCATTCGTATTAGAAATAGTGCTTCAGGAGAGAACGTCTAGACCTGGAAATACACTCCTGGAAATTGAAATAAGAACACCGTGAATTCATTGTCCCAGGAAGGGGAAACTTTATTGACACATTCCTGGGGTCAGATACATCACATGATCACACTGACAGAACCACAGGCACATAGACACAGGCAACAGAGCATGCACAATGTCGGCAATAGTACAGTATATATCCACCTTTCGCAGCAATGCAGGCTGCTATTCTCCCATGGAGACGATCGTAGAGATGCTGGATGTAGTCCTGTCGAACGGCTTGCCATGCCATTTCCATCTGGCGCCTCAGTTGGACAGCGTTCGTGCTGGACGTGCAGACCGCGTGAGACGACGCTTCATCCAGTCCCAAACATGCTCAATGGGGGACAGATCCGGAGATCTTGCTGGCCAGGGTAGTTGACTTCCACCTTCTAGAGCACATTGGGTGGCACGGGATACATGCGGACGTGCATTGTCCTGTTGGAACAGCAAGTTCCCTTGCCGGTTTAGGAATGGTAGAACGATGGGTTCGATAACGGTTTGGATGTACCGTGCACTATTCAGTGTCCCCTCGACGATCACCAGAGGTGTACGGCCAGTGTAGGAGATCGCTCCCCACACCATGATGCCAGGTGTTGGCCCTGTGTGCCTCGGTCGTATGCAGTCCTGATTGTGGTACTCACCTGCACGGCGCCAAACACGCATACGACCATCATTGGCACCAAGGCAGAAGCGACTCTCATCGCTGAAGACGACACGTCTCCATTCGTCCCTCCATTCACGCCTGTCGCCACACCACTGGAGGCGGGCTGCACGATGTTGGGGCGTGAGAGGAAGACGGCCTAACGGTGTGCGGGACCGTAGCCCAGCTTCATGGAGACGGTTGCGAATGGTCCTCGCCGATACCCCAGGAGCAACAGTGTCCCTAATTTGCTGGGAAGTGGCGGTGCGGTCCCCTACGGCACTGCGTAGGATCCTACGGTCTTGGCGTGCATCCATGCGGCGCTGCGGTCCGGTCCCAGGTCGACGGGCACATGCACCTTCCGCCGACCACTGGCGACAACATCGATGTACTGTGGAGACCTCACGTCCCACGTGTTGAGCAATTCGGCGGTACGTCCACCCGGCCTCCCGCATGCCCACTATACGCCCTCGCTCAAAGTCCGTCAACTTCACATACTGTTCACGTCCACGCTATCGCTGCATGCTACCAGTGTTAAAGACTGCGATGGAGCTCCGTATACCACGGCAAACTGGCTGACACTGACGGCGGCGGTGCACAAATGCTGCGCAGCTAGCGCCATTCGACGGCCAACACCGCGGTTCCTGGTGTGTCCGCTGTGCCGTGCGTGTGATCATTGCTTGTACAGCCCTCTCGCAGTGTCCGGAGCAAGTATGGTGGGTCTGACACACCGGTGTCAATGTGTTCTTTTTTTCATTTCCAGGAGTGTAATTTTACGGTTTTACACGCGTCACTGAAGTTTGGTTATAAATAACTTTAATCTTACATAATATTTTTATTGCTTTGTAGACAGATAGTGGGCCTGGAGGAGTGTCCCTCTGTACCAGTGGTAAACTCTTACACTCTTACTCCAGGGATGAGGTGGAAGCATTTCTCAGGTCATTTCGCTGCTCCAGTGGCGACAAGTATCCTGCGGAAGATGTCCAGAATCCCTGGGATGGTCAGGTTTGCCAGAATGTTTGCTGTAAGTCCCCGCAGCACCACACAAGAGTACAACTTTTAGCCTAAACTGAGTTCCAGTGGTACTAAACAACTGAAGACTGTAGAACATTATCTAATGTTCTGTGAACTTTTTTGTTTCACTGCAAACAGCAAGCTTAAATTGCGATGTGTTTAAAGAAATATTTCAATTATAGAAGTTAATGATACCTTTACGTAATCCGTGGAGGGCTATTATCTCTACACTAGCGAGGGAGTTTTAAAGGAGGGAGAATGTTAAGTTTTTCGAATGCGGACTGAAAAGACATTGTTCTTATTTGTGGTGTATCTTTGTCTCCATTCCCAGGATACTATTAAAACCACAGTTCCTTCATTTCTTAGATAACAGATTATATGTGTCGTTTAAAGTGAGCGGAATAATTCAAACAGAAATGGTCCAAGGCATTAAGTTGCAAAGTGACATCGGACAACTACAAAATTGTACCATTGTTAGTGATACACCAGGCAAGGGGCTAAGTAACACCTAAACACTTATGGCATAGTGTAAATCTGTGAGACTAATGACATGAAAAAGGATATTAGCGCTCTGGTAGAATTGATCTCGTTCACTATATCATACTTATCTACAATTCAAAGAGAAATTGTCATACGTCTATGTAACTCGTGTCTGAGAAAAATATAGTACATGAGTGGTACTAAACAGTGTAACAACTACATTGTGAAGTGTAATGTGCTGCGAATACATAGAAAGAAAGTTCATTTATCATTTAGCAGGTCAGCAACTGGAAGCAGTTAATTCCATAAATTATCTGGTAGGAGGCATTAGGAGTGATTTAAAATGGAATGACCATATACAGTTAATCGCTGGTAAAGCAAACACCAGACTGAGATTCATTGGAAGAATCCTAAGGAAATGCCATCCGAAAACAAAGGAAGTAGGTTACAGTACACTTGTTCGCCCACTGCTTGAATACTGCTGACCGGTGTGGGATCCGTACCAGATAGGAAAAGAGATAGAGAAGATCCAACGGAGAGCAGCACGCTTCGTTAGAGGATCATTTAGTAATCGCGAAAGCGTTACGGAGATGATAAACTCCAGTGGAAGACTCTGCAAGAAAGACACTCAGTAGCTGGGTACGGGTTTTTGTTGAAGTTTAGAGAACATACCTTCACCGAGGAGTCAAGCAGTATATTGCTCCCTCCTACATATATCTCGAGAAGAGACAATGAGGATAAAATCAGAGAGATTATAGCCCACACAGAGGCATACCGACAATCTTTCCTTCCCGGAAAAATACGAGACTGGAGTAGAAGGGAGAACCGATAGACGTACTCGAAGTACTCTCCGCCACACACTGTCAGGTGGCTTACCAAGTACGGATGTAGATGTAGATGTAGAGATGCGCTGTGTGGGGAAAAGTAAGAAACAATGATATATATAAAAGGTATGTCAGCGTCATTGTGGCAGAAAGCAGATTGGCTTAAGACATTGTGCAAATGACTCTGTGAAGTAACGCAGTAGTGGACAAAGCGATACAGAGGATAGTGGGTCAGTTTAAAAAGTGTGACGTGTATATCTTTCGTATCTGGTCAGGATACCACACAATTAAGGTGCGCGTATATTTAAATGATTCAGACTCTAAACATCAGAAACCCAGTTTATAACATTTATACTGGGGTTTGTGTTTTTGCCTGTTTGATTATTCCCTGCCTTCAGTATTCCGTCTCTCAAGGATACTCATTCGTCTTTTATTGTGCTCCTTACCCTTGTTTCAGTCAGTCGCTACTCACTGCTTCCTTTGGATTTCTCTCTGCCCCTTGAGTCACTGTTTTACTAAGTCACACGATACTCCTTTCAACCTAGCCATGTCCACTCTCTTTAACGTCGAATATTTCTGCAATTTCTTCAGTTTTAATCCGCAGTTCATAACCAATAAACTGTGGTCCGAGTCACCATGGCAATGTCTTAGAATTTTAAATCTTGCTTCGAAGAAACTCTATCCTCCTATTACGTTATCTAATCAAAGCTTCCTGTTTCTTCATTTCTGTGCCAAGTCCACAAGTTTCTTTCATGATTTATAAACATTACTCATTACACTGTTACATTTATTACACATTACTTTATTACAAAGTACATTACAAGCAGTTTTTTTAATATGATAAAATAACTTCACATAATTCCTGCTTCTTCCTTACATTGAGTAGTAACATAGTAAATCCAAAATAGATTTTTCAATCGCTATTAAAAAAGTGTATAGCAACTTCTAGATTTTTATACGCCTATTACAGCTGATATTTGGTACCAAATCTAGCGCACATTTACCTATCATTTTTTAGTACGGTTTGACGATGCACGATGACGTCTCAGAGTAAGAGTTGATATTAACCCCTTTAGTGACTGTTTTACTGAGTCACACGATACTTTTCGGATCACGTACCTTCATTACCTGGGTGTTGATCGCTTAATATATTTACGTTAGTCCTTAAGCGGAGTGATGCGAAATGTACTTTCATGTTATGACGATGTTTGATGTTACATTCAAAATTTTCCTATTCAACACCGCAAAATGGGATGAAAACAGTGGGAAACTAAGGAAAAACTGTGGGGAGAACGTTTTCAATATTCTAATGTCAGCTAACATCGATTAATTCATGCCGTAATTGCTCATCACTACATTCAAGGCGCACATTTATTGTACACTTCAAAACACTTCACAAACAGAGCATGAGATGAATGAAGCTCAAACTTGTTATGTGTTAATATTACAAAATAATTTTAAATATATAGAGAACTAAATTTTAAAAAGTGTCTTAAAAGCTACTAAAATTACAATGGCTATATACGTTAGTAAAAAGAACATCGGTACCTCAGGAAATGGGTAAAGAACTAAGTAAGACGCAGATTAAGCAATAATAAACTGAAAAGATTTATCATGCTCACTAAGAAGCCAGAGGACTCGCTACACTGTTTTAGGAAAAATACAAATAAAATCAGTCATAAGCACTTAGCTAACTATTTCTGAAGAGAGAAAACTTTTAAAAATGTGTAGCACGAAACTCGATAATGCCATAATTCTGAAGGCTGACTAAGGAAAACATAAAACGTAAACAGCTCTCCGAGATTTGGCCTAAGAAGTGTTCTGATTGGTCGGATGGCGCCTGCAACGCTGTACAAGGAGCGATCCGTGTTAGTGGGACTTGTGATCACAATGACAAAAATCCTCCAGTCATTATTTCGATTTGATTAATCCATACAACACTGCTGGTTCTTCATCCAAGCAGCTTCTTATTTGGCGTCATGAGACACCTCCCCACCTCAGAAAACATCTATGGAGGTACCAGGGAACAAATCCAGGTGCTTTTGCACCAAACGAAGCGAAGCTAACCATTCAGTTATGGAGGGGGTACTAATTAGTTACTACGTGAGAGATGATTTAATAATCTCAGCTTCCTATTCAACAAAAAAAGAAAGGGCATACATCCCCTATTAACTCATGATTAAGGGTTCAACCCAAAATCCATATTCCTGGGTATCCCATAACACCTACTGTTAAGTCTATAAATACACCTTTCTTCATAATTTCAAGTGACTCATTGAAATTATAATGCAGAAATAAACTTTAAATAAGTCGTACTCAATAAAGAGCATAATTCACGGTGGCAGTAAATTTACAGGAATTGGCTTAGGTACTAGGTTTGCTTCTTCAAAGATGGGTACTAATATAAGCTCTAAGACAAGAAAAAGACGTGCCATGAAGGAATTATCCGAATTGGACAGAAATCAGTGTATGTAACGTACCGGTACTTGTACTGACCAATAAATGATTACTGCAACCAGGTAATTAAAGAAGACAGAATTGGGTTACAATTGTGGACAGGGCCCGAATCAATTACTATTGGTTTGCTTTGCAATTTCACTCATTTATTTTTAATAAATAATTTTTGAAAACAAGCCAAAGCGGTCACAATCAGACTTTTCAGGCACGTAGGCACAGTCATGGCTGAAGGCCTTAAACGGAAACAATGGCAATTACTTAAAATTGAACAAATACATAAAATACAGACAATAAATAATTTTTGAAAACAACCCAATGTGGCCGAAATAAGAATTTTAAAGCAAGTGACCACAATCACGGCTAAAAGCATTTCAATCCAGAATGGCAGTATAAAAAAATTGAACAAACATGCATAACATGCAGACAGCAAACAATTTAAAAAAACAAGTGAAAACAATCAGGGTTGAAGCCATTTCATGGCAAAACGGCAATTATAAATTTCTAACAAACATACTGTCAAACGGCGAATGTCATAGCAAAAGCTAATTTTAAAAAAAAAAGCAACTGGTCACCAAATAGGTGAGACCAATGATGGTAACTTAATAATACAATAATATGTATCGCTGAGCCACGCAAGCCTACCCACCAACGGCAAGGTCCATGGTTCATTGGAGGGGGGGGGGGGGGGGGCTGGTAGAAACGAAGCCAACTAGCTCTGCAGATGACGAAGAAATTTAAGAAATGTATGAAGAAAAAATAGAAATTATTCAGATAGTGAAGGGTGAGGAAAATTTAATAGTCATGGGTGGCTGGAATTCGGTAGTAGAAAAAGGGAGAGAAGGAAATGTAGTAGGTGAATATGGATTGGGGGTAAGAAATGAAAGAGGAAGCCGCCTGTTAGAATTTTGCACAGAGCACAACTTAATCATAGCTAACACTTGGTTCAAGAATCTTAAAAGAAGGTTGTATACATGGAAAAAGCCTGGATGTACTGACAGGTTTCAGATAGTTTATATAATGGTAAGACAGAGATTTAGGAACCAGATTTTAAATTGTGAGACATTTCTAGGGGCAGATGTGGACTCTGACCACAATCTATTGGATATGGACTGTAGATTAAAACTGAAGAAACTGCAAAAAGGTGGGAATTTAAGGAGATGGGATCTGGATAAACTGACTAAACCAGAGGTTGTACAGAGTTTCCAGGAGAGCGTAAGGGAACAAATGGCAAGAATGGGGCAAAGAAATACAGTAGAATACGAATGGGTAGCTCTGAGGGATGAAGTAGTGAAGGCAGCAGAGGATAAAGTAGGTAAAAAGAAGAGGGCTAGTAGAAATCCTTGGGTAACAGAAGAAATATTGAAATTAATTGACGAAAGGAGAAAATATAAAAATGCATTAAATGAAAAAGGCAAAAAGGAAAACAAACGTCTCAAAAATGAGATCGACAAGAAGTGCAAAATGGCTAAGCAGACATGACTGGAGGACCAATTTAAGGATGTAGAGGCATATCTCACTAGGGCTAGGATAGATACTGCCTACAGGAAAAGTAGAGAGACCTTTGGAGAAAAGAGAACCAGTTGTGTGAATATCAAGAGCTCAGATGGAAACCCAGTTCTAAGCAAAGAAGGGAAAGCAGAAAGGTGGAAGGAGTATATAGAGGCTCTATACAAAGGTGATGTACTTGAGAGCAATGTTATAGAAATGGAAGAGGATGTAGAAGAAATTGAAATGGAACATATGATACTGCGTGAAGAGTTTGACAGAGCACTGAAAGACCTGAGTCGAAACAAGGCCTCGGGAATAGACAACATTTCATTAGAACTACTGACGGCCTTGGGAGAGCCAGTATTGACAAAACTCTACCATCTGATGAGTAATATGTATGAGACAGGTGAAATACCCTCAGACGTCAAGAAGAATATTATAATTCCAATCCCAAAGAAAGCAGGTGTTGACAGATGTGAAAATTACCGAACTATCAGTTTAATAAATCACGGCTGCAAAATACTAACGCGATTTTTTTACAGACGAATGAAAAAACTAGTAGAAGCCGACCTAGAGGAAGATCAGTTTGGATTCCGTAGAAATGTTGGAACACGTGAGGCAATACTGACCCTAAGACTTATCTTAGAAGCTGGATTAAGGAAAGGCTAACCTACGTTTCTAGCATTTGTAGACTTAGAGAAAGCTTTTGACAATGTTGACTGGAATACTCTCTTTCAAATTCTGAAGATGGCAGGGGTAAAATATTGGGAGCGAAAGGCTATTTACAATTAGTAACCAAATGGCAGTTATAAGAGTTGAGGGACATGGATGGGAAGCAGTGGTTGGGAAGGGAATGAGACAGGGTTGTAGCCTCTCCCCGATGTTATTCTATCTGTATATTGAGGAAGCAGTGAAGGAAAAAAAAGAAAAATTTGGAGTAGGTATTGAAATCCATGGAGAAGAAGTAAAAACTTTGAGGTTCGCCGATGACATTGTTATTCTGTCAGAGACAGCAAAGGACTTGGAAGAGCAAGTGAATGGAATCGATAGTGTCTTGAAAGGAGGATATAAGCATAACGAGGATAATGGAATGTAGTCGAATTCAGTAGGGTGATGCCTAGGGTAAAAGATTAGGAAATGAGACACTTAAAGTAGTAAAGGAGTTTTGCTATTTGGGGAGCAAAGTATCTGATGATGGTCTAAGTAGAGAGGATATAAAATGTATACTGGCAATGGCAAGGAAAGCGTTTCTGAAGAAGAGAAATTTGTTAACATTGAGTATAGATTTAAGTGTCAGGAAGTCGTTTATGAAAGTATTTGTATGGAGTGTAGCAATGTATGGAAGTGGAACATGGACCATAAATAGTTTAGACAAGAAGAGAATACAGGTAGAAGCTTTCGAAATGTGGTGCTAAAGAAAATGCTGAAGATTAGATGGGTAGATCACATAACTAATGAAGAGGTGTTGAATATGATTGGGGAGAAGAGAAGTTTGTGGTACAACTTGACTAGATGAAGGGATCGATTGGTAAGACATGTTCTGAGGCAACAATTTAGTATTGGAGGGCAGCGTGGAGGGTAAAAATAGTAGCGGGAGACCAAGAGATGAATACACGAAGCATATTCAGAAGGATGTAGGTTGCAGTAAGTACTTGGAGATGAAGAAGCTTGTACAGGATAGAGTAGCATGGAGAGCTGCATCAAACCAGTCTCAGGACTGAAGACCACAACAACAACAATAATATAAAACACAATGGCTAGTGACAGACGGTGCTCCAGGAATCGACCCCTGAGTAGGTCCCACCAAAATCACTTACGCGAACAAAGAGAAAGGCAGCCAAGAGTTGCATTCAAGTCACAAGATGGTAACTCGGACTATTGGGAGTCTAACGAGCGACTAATGATAATCTTGTGTGAGGCTACCTGACATCCAACAAAACAAACGCAAGATGAAAAATTATATCAAAGCCGGAACCGGCGGTATGGGCTCCGCCCACAGAATACTGTGCTTAGAGCTCCCGGAACAAGAAGGAATGACTCCCACAAAGGTAGAAGAACGCCACCCAACCTACAATGAAGAAGCTGTCAAACTCACACGCCTTGCCGGACAGTGGCGGCAAGGTGGGGAAACGTTCACTGCCGTTACAAACACTAACCCCAGGGCTGTTAACTGGGGTGTTAGCGGCCACAAGACAGAAAAATACCGCTGGTTGAATTTAACAATGTGAGAAACTGAAGATAGTTGATAGTAATTAGAAGCTCAGGAAGGTTAATCAGATCCTCATTCCCCAGGAACTGCACTCGCTGCATTTCGCCTCGGTTGACACTACGAGCAGCAACACGAACCCAAGTCATTGGAGAATCGCGACATTTCACAATGGTGGATGTTTCTCTACGCGAATTGCAATGCACTCAACTTAAACATGCAGGATCCGGTTTCGACAAGGTCGTGCACCCTAGTGACCACTGCCCTTCGATCCGGCAGTCCATACACGCCGCCAGCGGTCACGGCTAGTTGTCGCCCTGTGACGACCTCGCTGCTCCTGCCTCCTCAACCAAACTCCCCACTCACACCACACGGTAGAAGCAGGAGGTCGCCCCAGAGATAGGGCAGCAGAACTACATATCAGTAAGCGCCACTGCTGCCACTAGCGGACAGGCAATGCTTACAAAACCGAGTGGCGCCAGTGAACACGAGAGGAAGACAACAACGCAGCCATGCCAACTAAACGATACAGTCTGGTAGAAACCTACACACGGCACCAATGCGATCCGCAGCACGGCTGAATTACAATTTCCAAAATGTTGGGTTATTTATTCAAGAAAAAGAACTTCGTAAAATTAGCAAATCAATAAAGTTTTGGCTCTCCTATGACCTTTATGGAACCAGTTATTCGTCTTTGCATTGATTGACAGACATATTAGATGTCCTCCTGAAGGATACCATACCAACATCTGGAGCGTTATGGGCAGGGCTGCTTGGATAAGGACCAGAGCTGTACCAGCGTATTACTGAATGGCTCCGTTTCCGACGCTCTTTCTCTTGAATAAGTCATCAAATTTTTCTGAAACTTTAGTCATTTGTTTGTCTGCACACATTTATCGATAGCCATCCATTCGAATAACACTTTCATGGAGCAGCGTTATTTTTTTTCGGAGTGTATTTATAATTATATCGACTGATGAAAGAACAGAGAATTTTTTTAAAATTTAGTAAAACATAAAATGTGTCAATATGAAAAATATCAGAGGATACTGACATGCTGTAACTGATATTGTCGCATAACTAGTTTACTTTTAATGGAAAAGTTTACCAGCAGATATAGGGTCTTGCAATGGGCACTAATATATTACAGTTCCTGGCAGATAAATTTCTGTGTCATTTAGAAGATAATGTATTTAAGGAGGAAAATAGGCTAAATATCGAGGTAGTGTATTAGCAGAGATATTTTGATGGAAGACTGGTAGTATATGACGAGATTAAAGAGGTGCATACGTAATGTAACTGTGTGGTGTGTGTGTGTGTATGTGTTTGAGGTTTACGGGCGCTAAACAGCGTGGTCATCAGCGCCCAAACGCATAGAAACAGGAACACAAGCGGCGAAGGGACGAAGACGGACGCCGAACAAGGAGAACGGCTAAAAGACACAGGCCTGACGCAGTTCCAAATGCGCACATACAGAGGCAAAACAAGAGGAGAAGAAACACACTAAAAAAGGAAAGGAAACACAAGGAAAAGAGAACAGATACCGAAGGGAAACAAGGAGGTAATCGTGACTGGCGGACCTCTTACCTAAAACCTGGGTGAGCCAGTCACCCAGCAGCACATTAAAACCTTCTCCCTAAAATCCGAGGCAACAGATTGGACAGGACACAAAACCGTAAGACCTTAACCACAGTCGCTGCGTCGTCTTGCAAAATAGAGGGCAAATCCGGTGGCAAGGAAACCACCGCCCTCTGGTCAGAGAATAAAAGACAGTCAAGTAAAATGTGGCGGACAGTAATCTGGACGCCACAAGCACTGCAGATTGGGGGGTCCTCCCGCCGGAGTAAAAAACCATGCGTGAAGGGACTGTGTCCAATGCGGAGGCGAGTGAGGAGAACCTCATCCCGCCTGTATGACTGGTAGGACGTACGCCATGGTCGCGTAGTGGCCTTTACCAGACGCAGCTTATTGTCAGAAACTGCCAACCACCTCTTCCCATTGATGCATAACACGAAAACGCAAAAGGGAGGTTACAGCATGGAGGGGGACCGCACATTCAACAACGTGAGGGAAGGAACATGCATCTTTGGCAGCCACATCCGCCAGTTCGTTTCCCCTAATACCCACGTGCCCCGGCACCCAGCAGAAAGAAACCTCCTTCCCCTGCCGTTGCAGGTGGAGTAGGGCATCATGGATGTTCTGGACGACCGTATCCGCTGGGTACAAGTGTTGCATGGTCTGAAGGGCACTCAGGGAGTCAGAAAAGATGAGGAACTTAAGACTGGTAACACATCTCATCTGCTCCAATGCCCGAAAGATTGCAAACAATTCGGCATCGAGGATGGTAAACGCCGCAGGAAGCCGTAACTTGACGACTCGATCAGGGAAAACAACAGCACAACCAACAGAGTCCCCCTGTTTAGAGCCATCTGTGAGTACAGGTACATGGTCCGGATGCTGGTTTAAAATATCGTAAAATAAGGAGGTAAAAAAAAACGCCGGAGTGCAGTTCCTCCGGTTCTCCGACAAGTCTAGAAGGATGCTGGGCCTCTGGAGCAACCAGGGAGGCAGGCGAGTAAAACCTTGTCGTTGGGGGGCCACACGCTCCACACCAAGGGACTCAAGCAAATGCTTGGCACGAATCCCAAATGGTTTTGTTGCCCTGGGACGACTGGAAAAGAGACGTTCCATAGGTGGTCGGGCAACGGTAGGGTACGCAGGGGAGGTAGGATAGGCAAGGAAATGACACACCCGTCGCACCATGAGGAGTTTCCGCCGGATGGCGAGCGGCGGTTCCCCTGCCTCAGCACACAGGCTGGGGATGGGACTGGTACGGAAGGCACCAGTGGCCAGCCTGATACCCTCATGGTGTACTGCGTCAAGGATCTTCAGATACGAAGGCCTTGCTGACCCATACACGGTGCAAGCATAGTCAAGACGCGATCGGACGAAAGCCCTATAAAACTGCAGCAGACGCGCCCGATCTGCTCCCCAGGACCGATGGCTCAGACACTTCAAAATATTCAGTGCCTTCAGGGCCCGCACCTTGAGGTCTTTAAGGTGAGGCAACCACGACAACTTGGAATCAAAAGTGAGGCCCAGGAACCTCACAGTGTCTCTAAAAGGAAGAACGGTGTCCCTCAGACGCAATTCAGGGGAGGTAAAAAGACGCCGAGAACGATTAAAATGAACACACACAGATTTGTCTGCAGAAAAGGTAAAACCCGTCTTTGCAGCCCATGCCTCTAAGCGCTTTATCGTAAGCTGTAACTGCCGACTAGCACTGACAAGACTGGAGGAAGAACAGAAAACAGCAAAATCGTCCACAAACAAGGAGCATTGGGCAGGACTCCGGATAGTGGACGCGATACTGTTAATAGCAACGGCAAAGAGGGTGACACTTAAAACGCTGCCCTGAGGAACACCATTCTCCTGCACGTACAAATCCGATAGCACATTACCAACCCGATACCGAAAGAGGCGGTGAGAAAGAAAGGACCGAATGAAGATGGGGAGACGGCCACGGAAGCCCCACTCATGGAGTTGATTGAGGATAAGGCGGCGCCAAGTAGTGTCATACGCCTTATTAATGTCAAAGAAGACCCCTAGACAATGCTGGTTACTTAGAAAGGCCTGCTGGATGGCGGCCTCAAGCAGGGTCAAGTTGTCTATAGTGGAACGACATCTCCTAAAGCCACACTGAGAGGGGCTAAGGAGCTGCCTGGTCTCGAGCAGCCAAACCAGGCGGCGGTTGACCATGCGTTCCAACGTCTTCCCAACACAGCTCGTCAAGGCAATACTCCGATAACTACTGGGATGCGTTCGGTCCTTCCCTGGTTTGAGGAGGGGAATCAAAATTGCCTCCCTCCACGAGTCAGGGTACGTGCCAGATAACCATATCATATTGAAACAGTTCAGGAGAACTTCCTTGGATGGCAGCAACAGGTGCCGCAGCATGCTGTACCGGATTTGATCATGACCAGGCGCAGTATCATGAGCCACAGACAGCGCAGAATCCAGTTCCCACATTGTGAAGGGGCAGTTATAGGGTTCAGAATTTAGAGACCGGAAGTCCAAGTGACCCCTTTCGATGGCAGTGTGGTAGCGGCAGAAATCTGGATCACAGTTAATAGTGGCGGTAGATTCCGCAAAATGCATGGCCAGTGTCTGGGCAATGTCTCTCGGCGCCGTGAGGAGACATCCCTGATGCAGCAATGCCGTGACAGGTAGCTGGCTGAGTTTCCCGGAAATCCTCCTGATGGCTTCCCATACTTTCGGAGAACTAGTGGAGCGAGAGATGGAATTCAAGAACGATTGCCATGACCGTCGTTTGCTCTCTTTAATCACTCGCCGCGCTGTGGCCCTTGCCACCCGAAGGGCCGCAAGATTGTCAGCTGAGGGACGGCACTTGAAGCGGCGCAGTGCTGCACGGCGGGCGCGGATGGCTGAGTGGCACTCAGTGGTCCACCAAGGGACAGGACGCCTCTTGGGATGACCGGATGACCGTGGGATTGACAATTCAGCAGCATGTGAGATCACGGCTGCAACATGGTCTACCCATTCGTGGACGCTGGCACGGTGTTCCAAACAGCCAGTTGGCTGAAAAGTGTCCAGTCAGCTCTGCAAAGGTGCCACCGGGGCGGCACTGGTAATGCCACAGCCTCATCCAGGAGGCGAATCCAGAGGGGGAAGTGGTCACTAGAATGGAGGTCAGCTGCAGCCTCCCACAGAGCAGAATCCGCGAGTGCTGGAGAGCAAAAGGAAAGGTCAATAGCCGATGACGATCCGGAAGCAGTACAGAAATGAGTGGGAGCACCAGAGTTGAGGAGGCATAGTTCTTCAGACATCATGACGCTTTCCAGAATGCGACCCCTGGGGCAAGTAGTCGGAGAGCCCCATAAGACATTATGAGCGTTGAAGTCCCCCAGAAGAAGATATGGGCGGTGGAGTTGGCTAATAAGGTCCGTGAGAGCCTCAGAGTCTATCGCATCCGGAGGTGGTAAATAAACAGAACAGACTGTGAGCCTCCGACCCACAAGAATGTCAATTGCAACTGCTTGCAAGTCGGTGACGAGAGGGAGCTCAGATGAGGGGTGCATGTCACGGACAAAAACCGCAACACCGCCCTTTGCCCTTTGCCCCGTCAGATCATCTTTTCGATGTACGGTATAGCCGCGTAAAGAAGGAGAATCAGTGGCCCGAAAATGTGTCTCTTGGAGACATAAGCACAAGGGGCACCCTCGTATAAGGAGTTGTAATTCGGCCACATGCGTCCTGAAACCATTCAGGTTCCACTGTAATATGGGAGCCAGTGATCAGGGTGGCTGAACTTTCACCCTACCTCTGTGCTTTGGAGGAGAGACCGTACTGGCCGGAGATTTATTCCTGGGGCGAGAAGATCGCCCCCGGTCGACATCAATGTCCATAAGATCCGATGACGACCCACGGGAGATGTCAGACAGTACGATGGCATCATCATCGGACCGACGCTGACTAGTCTCCTCAGGTGGCAGAACCTTCATCTTCTGAGGCTTTGTCTTGGGGGGCTTGGAATGCAGAGCCTTGTCAACAGTTGGAGGTTGACTCGCCCGGGCAGAAGGCGCCATATGGGGGGAGGCTGGAAATACCTCAATGTCAGAAACCACGGCCTTGTCCGATGTAGCGGGGAGAGCCGCAGATTGCAAAACAACCGCAGCAGCACAAGTGCACCGGCAAGCGCAGGTTTTAGTGCTAACACTAGCAACCTCCGTTTGTGTAGCAACAGTGGCCAGTTGTACCGGTTTTTTGAGAGCGGAAGCGAAAGATGTTGAAAACACAGGAGGTTGCATGGCCTTAAAGAGCTTCTTGGCCTCACCATAGGGGATGCGCTTAGATGTTTTAATCTCCTGTACCTTCCGTTCTTCGAGATGGGGCAGATCCGGCTCCAGACAGGGTGACTCCCAGAGCAATTCACGCACTTCACAGGCGATGAACAATCGGCTCCGTCATGGGCAGGCTGACCACATTTACCACAAGTGGATATCCCATTGCACCCCAACGTAGTATGCCCAAAGCGCTGACATTTAAAACAGCGCATTGGGTTGGGGAAATATGGCCGTACGGGCAAACGTAAGAACCCCGCTTTAACATGCTCTGGTAGTCTCGGGCAACTGAATGTGAGAATAAACGAGTCAGATTTGACGAGGTCCCCATTGACTCGTTTCATAATGTGCTGCACGTCAACAATTCTTTCGTCAGCCCACTCAGATTTTAGCACGTCTATGGGGATATCCACCAAGTCCCTACACGTCACAACACCCTTACTATAATTCAAAGTGGAGTGGAGCTCGATCTCGACAGCGTACTCTCCTAGACAATTTGCTTTCCGAAGGGCAGCGACTTGACGGGAACTAGAAGTCTCAACTAACAGAGTCCCATTGCGCAGTCGCTTTACAGATTTCAGTGTTCCTGCAATTCCCTCAAGACCCTTGTGGATGTAAAAGGGAGAAACCCTCTCAAAGCTACCCTCCTTCCTTTTAATAATCAAAAACACATTCTGATTATCAGCATGTGCTCCGTTACTACAGCCTGTTAAATCTCTAGCAACACCAGGCGCTGGAGGACTCGCAGCGCGTCGCCGCTTTTTCGATGGGGTGTGTTTTCCTACCAGCGGCCCACCCAAGCCACTGCTAGGGGGAAATGTAGAGGTCGAAGGGTCCATTGCGGTCCCACGAGCAGCTAGGGAACTAAAAGTCCGCTCAGACAGAGCCCCGCGTGCCTGAGTAAGCCTTATACAATTGGGGTGCGGCAGGTGCCCCAGAGGTTGCCCGCTTGCGACTGTTCCACCCCAACAGCCATGCATCTTCTAGGCGCGGAGCACACCTTAAGATTGAGGGGTTTTTATAGAGGTTGGCCTTCCTCGCAGTCCAGGCGGTCAAGCCAAGATTACCATTCCCCGCAGCACACAACATTTCACCGCCGCGCCGTACGGTGGTCGCTGAAGCATGTCCGGGGGGTTACGGTGACAGGACACTGGCGGCGCAGACCAGTCCCCAGCTCAGGACCCCGGGGTCGCCAAGCCCGTACTCAGCAAGTGAACGCTGAGCCCCTGGGGGACGTAATGTAACTATTTCCACAAAAATGTAGAATTCACAGTTTAACAGGAGGATGGCAAAAGGTCAAATTTGATTACTATTAAAATCACCAACATACAACAAAAATATAAGCTGAGCGTACACGGGAAAGACACATATAAAAATGTAACTATAGACAGTTCACCACGCCATCTCAACAAAGGTAAGCATACAGGTTTTAGGGCCGCACTTCACAAAGCACAATTACTTAACTTAAAAATAATGAACTTAGTAGAGAATTTGGGACAATAAACAAATAGACAACCAAAACAACATTAATGTATACAAATAAATACACAAAAGGGCAACAAATTGAAATACTAATAACGAAGAGAAAATATGTACTAGCACCCATTACCTAGGACAAATTTTAGAAACACTTGTAATTGCTGTCCTATTTTTTTTAAGAAATAGCGATGTCTTTCTTCTTTCTGAATCAGTTAGAATACCTGTTAGTCCACAGCTTAAAGACTGATTCCTTAAACCTGAACAACAGCGGTGGCAGGGTGGGGGCTGTACAAAATACCATGCTCCAGGTTAACGCCCAGCATTTTCCAAACATGTCTCCTAGAACACATGAATGCCCTCATATCCAACAACTTCGGAGAGCGTATTTTAGTGAAGGGCACTGGAATTTCCGATAGATTCTTGCAAACCTTTGGGCCCACATGTACGTTAGTGGAGACATGATCTGCTGTTCTCAGAACTAGCGATCCCGCCACAAGCGTAGTTTTGCAAGGGGCCACATTTAGGAAGTCCGTGAGGTGGCTCATGGTTTTAGGGCGACAACAAGCTTTACCTGCTTCAAGTGAAGAAGTGGATCAATGGCTCCATCGTAAAACTTTTAGAATTGTAACACGAGAGATGTTATCTTTGAGAATTAATGCAAGGCCATTACACGAACAAGAATATAAATAGTAGGCTCTACGAAGTTATGGAACAAAGTGTATTGAAAGATAAGCTACAAAGTATGAAATCAGTTTCCAAAGCAGAGTTGAGAAATAAGCGAAATGTGAGGGAATGGATTATAAAAGCAGCTATCAAAACTTTTCTTTACGAAGTTCGTATAGTCCGAAATCGGCCTGCGAATCAAGCAAAATCACTGCGAACACTGCGCCGATCATACTACCGAAGCACCAGATTGAAGATACTCGTTCTGTGAAACGCTGTGTGCCACTGTACGAAGAAGTCGGTAATAACCTGCCGTATATCCTCGTCCGGCAGGAACAGATAACACTTCGAGGTCTATTTTGAGGGACCGAAGGCGTGATAATCGCATGGGCAGAGATCATGACTGCAGGTCGGGTCTTCGAGTGTGTCTCACTTGAGTTGCGGTAATTTCAGTGTTAGGATGTTTGCGATACTGCGACGTGCGTTATCATTAAGCACCGGCACCGCTTGTCGCAATTTTCCCACAGGTTTCACCTCTATTGGAATCTGTGATTTCTCAATCGTTGTGCAGTACTGTTCCCCAGTATCTGAGGTACCAGGTTCTTTGAAATCATGATGCAATGTTCCCGGTAATCAAAGAACAACAGATGGCTGGCCCTTGAGCGAGGCATAAGGGCAATGGATGATACATGCTTCATTCTTTGAAGGATGTCTACCAGTGTTCGTGCTTCACCAGTCAAGAAAAGAATAACACGTTATTCTTGTTTGGACGAGTTTGATAGTAACGTCTCCATAGCTGACGTTTCCACATTTACTGCATGCATGTCAGAAAGACACGAATGCCACACCAGGTCCTTCCCTACATGTCAGTGCTTATACACCCCCAGTGGAGTGGCACTACGCTCCATATACTATGCAAATTTTCCAATGGCCCCTTCTATAAAGTAACTCTGATGAGTAGCAGAAAAAAGTTGCTGGTACTATGTTTATTATTGTATCACCCCTTTGTTACGACCATTATCTTATGGCTGTTTGCAGTTGCTGTATTTCACAAAGGATCAAGAACGCCGTCTTCCTAGCATATCTAAGTTTCATTGTTCTCTGAAGAGTCCTCACGATTCTGGATGAGATCCACATGCCGTGGTGCTACATGATAGATTGCAGGGCACTCTCACTTCTGGATCGGTGTAGGGAATGTGATCTATGGCGATTTGACTTCATACATTGTGATGAAATGGTGGGCAGCAGTTTACGGTCTTCTTTGCGTGCTCTAGGGAAAGAAATACGGTAAGCTTTACCTGCGTTCAAAGGAACAGGGTGCCGACTTAAACGACTGCAGTAAAAACACTGCGTTTTTTCTAGGGAACGATGAAGAGACATTTCCAGGCAGCCTCGTGCAGTGGTCACATTGTGCAAAACATGTTAGCTTTGGCGTCAGACGTCCAGGTATACGGCCTAGCGCCGAGAAGTCGCCGACAGCGCATTGTAGGCTTTGTTAGCGAGCAAGCCGCCAAAAGAAATGTAAACGTTCTGCAAATGTCCGTGGGACAGGGAAACTGGCGTCCAGACGTTCAGACTGTTTGGCAATGCACGAAGCTGTTTGCGTGTTTATGGCCGTTCTTTATAAACTTTGAAATGGACACAACAGGGGAGATTACAGGCTGTTTATGGAGGGCTGTGCTTTCACTCTGTATTGTGTTAGCAAAAGACACAACAAATGAGTGGGAAAGAGGTCACGAAGCTGAATTTTTTTTCCGTTTTCTGCCAACTAACTTTGAAGTATCTGATTGGTCAAATCAGTTTGCAGTGCAAAGGCCATTCACCGAGCTTAGAATCCCGGGCTCCAGTTCGTGACTTACTTGTGTGAAAACGGGAGAAGTCAAAGAAAGAGAAATGTGATTTTGGAACTGAGCTGTCGAGGACACGGGGAGGAAGGAAGAAAGGCACTCTTGTACAAGTCTCTTGTACGGGCATTTTGCTAGTAAAGAACTGAAGGTCTCTACCTAAACGGTGAGACTTGGGTCCTTTGCTAGGGTGCGACTTAGAGCCTGCGCCAGTCACCTTCTGAACCGTCAGAGGTACTGCTTATATCATCACGGTCACAACGAGTGACGCGTGGGTGTACTTATTTGTCTCGAGTCGGCCGTCTAAACATTTGACATATTCGGACACGCACAGTCGTCGCACGGAGTCAAATTGGCTTAGCAGACCAGAAAACGGGGCCACCTGCACTCTGGAATTCATCAGGCTTTCAGAGGCTCATAAGGAAGCACGTGCGTTCTGAATTAACCAAACGCAAGACCGCGTACTTTCATATTTTGGGAACGCGCGTTTAATAACGGACTGCCGCCGTCCATGACTTCAGTCGCCGAACGCATAGCGGTGTTCCGCCTTGACCAGCCGGACGGTAAAGTATTCGCTGCTGTGACGTAGCACTATAATATATATTCCTCAGAACACTGTTCTTTGGAACCATTTTTTTTTTCCTTTTTTTTTGTATGGTAGAATATAGACGCTTGGTGGTGGCGTAGTTTGATGCCATAACCTGCAATCACGTGTATGAAGGGAGATAGAGAGAGTAGTGTTCTGGTTAGTGTCGTGTGTCGATCCCCAACGGATCACTTTGTCCACCATAGATCCCATTTTAGTAAGGCTTTTGTTAAATAAATATTTTTGTATGATGTTTCTTTAATAATTTTGTGTCTTGTCATGTTGAAGATGGATAAATCGATTGTGAATTAGACTACAACTTCCCCCTGAGTTCTAATTAACAGTTTCTTCCTATTTTTTTGGCAGTCTGGATCTGAAACGTAAGGAGTAGATTCTTCACTTGGTGTTCAGTGCGTGGATCTTTACTTCGTTGACAACAATCTTCTTTCATGCATTTCGGCAAGTGACTGGACGATAATTATTTTGAGAAACATATGAGTGCATAGTGTACGTATCGCCCTAAATTTCTTCTTATTATAACTCATACTAAATTTCTCTCGACGATATAAAAGAGTTTCAAAATACAAACATTCATCACAAGAAAATAATGCCCCCAAAAACGCCGCAGTGTAGAGCGCCCTTGAACGGGGGGGGGGGGGGGGGGGAGGGGGGAGGCATAGTCGCGACTACAGACATACGTCGCCAGTGACCTGTCTCGAGCATGCACCACAGTCATGGGTCCTCGGGTAAATCACGAAAACCCGCCTACTTGTTATACACGCGCTGGCACCCAGGCCTCTGGACAGACGTGAGAAATCACATCCACAGGAGGGGGCCTGTAGTTTAGTGGGTAGAGACGGGCCTCCGGTCGGCGAATCGAATCCGACAAAGATGTCCGCAGAACTTCTCGGGGCTTCTGGCTTGTCACAGAAGTCCGCTCGTACGTGGGCGAGCTACTGCACAGCATGTGGACTATACTAACGAGGCCTCAACCACTTAGGCAGCCGCTCCAGTGAATGACAGTATACATGTGTGAAGTCAAAAAGTATGCATGAACGGTCATATTTTGGTTATAATACTTATTTTATTAATTTTAAAAACTCATTTTAATTAGTGCTTAACGTGTGTTACATTGTTCTATAACTACGTCGAAAACGTCATAATCGTCCGTCTCGTATCGCGCTGTATCTGTGAAGTGTGGTGAAGTCTACGAACAAGTGTGCACCCGGGGCGGAGGGACGTGCAATTACGGAGTACGTGACTCAACGCTGGCTGACGTTACAACATTAACAAAGCTTCCCCAGGATCCTTTTGAAAATTTTTCAGTTTTTCATCTCATTTTCATTGTTAAATTTGCGAATTTCGAAATTTAACCTCTGACCTTCACACATCACAAACGTACATTTAGTATTATATCGTTGACAAGCAAACGTTGTAAGCTGTGTCCTATGTTATTAGGATGAACAACTATCATGAGTAAATAAATAACGCCCTGTATGCTCCTATATACAGCTGAATACGCTATGTAATACAAAAATACAATTCATATTCTACCAAATCATAATATAACAATGTCCAGTAACCTACTTTACTGCAGTGTTATTTGATTCATTCACAGAAAGTGTACTTCTTGTTAATGGACTATAGTATTAGCGTGGGTCTCAGTTGTTTCTCTATTTGTACCACGACTGATTTCTGATATGACGAAACTTACAACAACAAATCTGGGTAAGTTGGCTGCACGGCAGTATGGTACTGTTTCACGTACGTCAATAAAAGAATTGTTTAGGTTTAGTAAAGGAATGTAGAGAGATGTTACCAATAAGGACGAAGGGCCTACAAAGTCCGAAATGCTATGTGTGACTTAATAAAACATAAACTTTTCAGTGACGTAAGGCGCTGTTATTCATACTTCCCGTATATTAAATGACGTCAGCTCTATAAACGCAAAATATGTAAACAAGCACATATTTTCACTGAATATTGTCATTTGTACGTAACACACGAGGCACGCCTTTAAACAATGAGCTACAAATTACGACTATGACATTATATGTTGGTTACTCGTAATTTCGGGCAGCCGAAGTCAAATATTCACATTTTTGTAAGAAAAGAAAACATTGTTCTAGCTATGGAATTTCTTTTATTATAACCACTACTGGTTTCATACCAATTGAGGCGCGTGCTCAGGTGACCTAAGCACGTATAAGAGGAAGTATTTTATGGATTTTTCTTTTCGCACTGTCTTAGTAAATATTGTTATACAGTCAAGTAGATTAGTAATTTGCATAAATTGTGTCTACAACATTATTTTATGTCCTGAAGCCCCTCTCTGTTTTTCACGTAACTGGTGGTGGTGGTGGTTAGTGTTTAACGTCCCGTCGACTACGAGGTCATTAGAGACGGAGTGCAAGCTCGGGTTAGGGAAGGATTGGGAAGGAAATCGGTCGTGCCCTCTCAAAGGAACCATCCCGGCATTTGCCTCAAACGATTTAGGGAAATCACGGAAAACCTAAATCAGGATGGCCGGAGACGGGATTGAGCCGTCGTCCTCCCGAATGCGAGTCCAGTTCACGTAACTGAATAATCGAAACGCTCTAGCGGCATTTTGTGAAACTGACAAAACCACATAACATGTGATATCCGAAAACCCAAAGAGATGGCGCTAGAGAAATTGGGACAAATATCTCACGAAATAAGCGTCAAACGAAAAAACTACAAAGAAAGAAACTTGTCTAGCTTGAAGGGGGAAACTAGATGGCGCTATGGTTGGCTCGTTAGATTGCGCTGCCATAGGTCAAACGGATATCACTTGCGTATTTTTAAATAGGAACCCCCATTATTTATTACATATTCGTGTAGGACGTGCGGCCCGAATTGTCGAGCGGTTCTGTGCGCTTCAATCTGGAACCGCGCACCGCTACGGTCAAAGTTTCGAATCCTGCCTCGGGCTTGGATGTGTGTGATGTTCTTAGATTAGTTAGGTTTAAGTAGTTCTAAGCGCTAGGGCACTGATGACCTCAGAAGTTAAGTCGTAAGGAAATATGAATGTTTTAGTTGGACCACTTTTATCGCTTTGTCATAGATGGCGCTGCAATAGTCTCAAACATATGGCTCACAAATTTAGGAGTACAGTTGGTAACAGGTAGGTTTTTAAATTGAGATACAGAACGTAGGTACGTTTGAACATTTTATTTCGGTTGTTCCAATTTAATACATGTACCTTTGTGAATTTATCATTTCTGAGAACGCTTGCTGTTACAGCGTGACTACCTGTAAATGCCACATTAATGCGACAAGTGCTCAAAGTGATGTCCGTCAACCTCAATGCATTTGGCAATACGCGTAACATCATTCTTCTCAACAGCGAGTATTTCGCCTTCCGTAATGTGCGCAAATGCATTGACAATGCGCTAACGCATGTTGTCAGGCGTTTTCGGTGGATCAAGAGAGCAAATATCATTCAACTTTCCCCACAAAAGAAATCCAGGGACGTCAGATCTGGTGAACGTGCTTCGACGACCAATCCACCTGTCATGAAATATGCTATTCAATATCTCTTCAACCGCATGCGAGCTATATGCCGGACGTCCATCTTGTCGGAAGTACATCGCCATTCTGTCATGCAGTGAAACATCTGGTAGTAACATCGGTAGAACATTACGTAGGAAATCAGCATACATTCCATCATTTATGCTGCCGTCGATAAAATGGGGGCCAATTATCCTTCCTCCCCTAACCCGGCACATACATTAACCCGCCAAGGTCGCTGATGTTCCACTTGTCGCAGCCATCGTGGATTTTCCGTTGCCCAGTAGTGCATATTATGCATGTTTACGTTACCGCTGTTGATGAATGACGCTTCGTCGCTCAATAGAACGCTTGCAAAAAACCTGTCATCGCACCGTAATTTCTGTTGTTTCCAGTGGCAGAACTGTACACGACGTTCGTAGTCATCGCCATGCACTTCCTGGTGCATAGAAATATGGTACAGGTGCACTCGATGTTGATGTAGCATTCTCAACACCGACGTGTTTGAGATTCCCGATTCTCGCGCAATTTGTCTGCTACTGATGTGCATATTAGCCGCGACAGCAGCAGGAGTTTTAGCTTGACGATGTCCACTATGGACAAACGATAGTTACTGTTATTCTGAATAAGGTTGGGTTATCCCGACTGAAACCTAGGTAAATTTCTAGATAAACGGTGCAACTGAGGCTGTTAATTATTAAAATTAATACTTGTACAGTTGGTGACAGGGCCGCCAAATGATGAAGATATTTATATTCAGTGTCTTCAAGGTCCTGGAATCCAAGTCTGTCAAGTGTGGCAATACGACAACTTGACGTGAAATATGAAGCCTGAAAGCCGCACTGAATCTCTAAAATTTAGGATGGTGTCCCTCAAATGCAAGACAGGTAAATTAAAAACACTACAAGAACGATTAAAATGAACACCCAAGCAATTATCTGCAGAAAACTGCAGCCCATTCCTCTATCCGCGGTACAGTAAGTTGAAACTGAAGGCTTGCTGATGCAACGCTGGAGGAGAAACAGAAAATAGCAAAATTGTCCACAAATAAGGAACCCTGTACTGGACTCCTTACCGTAGATGTGATACTGTTGATGGCTACGGCAAAGAGGGTAACACTTAAAACACTGCGCTGAGGATCACCATTCTCCTGCTCAAAACGATTTGACAGTGTGTCACCAGCTCAGGTCCTAAAATAGCGCAGAGGCAGGACAGAACGAATGAAGATGGGGAGGCGGCCACGCTTACCAGAAATACTCCTTACGGCTTCTGTTACCGCCCTGTTAGATTGTTAGAAACTTAGTTAGCCGGAGTCATAATTTTGAAACGAGAGTATGACTGTAGCGTAATAAATTTTTGCGCGAAGCGCCGTTGCGGCACAGGCAAAGATCAATTTTGGAAACTAAGCCACTGAATATGAAAAGTAACGTTATTAAGGAATACACCGGACTGACTACACAGAATAAGAGGGCACGTACATTCGCGAGTGAGTGGTTCAAAATAATATTTAATATTGTAAAGCAAATGGGTTATAAGTATAGTTACTGCAGTACCACACTCAGTTGTATGCGAATGTTCGATCGGGATAGAGGCATAACGTTCTAAGAACTATCATTGACCGTGGCCTGGGTAAAAATAATTATGGTTAAGAACTTCGTAATTAAATGGAATGAAAGATTGCAGATTCTGAATGTGGCGGCAAATATGACATAAATATTGAAATTGACATTGGCGGCCACGAAGGGGCAGAAATGAACACACTCACGTACCTCTACTGTTGAGCTGATCCGTCGTGAGGCTAGACGTCTCCACCTAAATTCTCCAAACAAAATTAAAATAATAATAATCTTCCGAGTTACAGGAACTTGGATCCATGGTATTGTAAATGAGAAAATCACATTGTTCACAAATTGCTTTCATTATATAACACAATTTCACTTTAAAATTACTCTCTACATCTTATCGCCAGGACATGAGAACAACGAAAAGATAATTGTTACTAAAACTAATAAATGAGGAGCGTGAATGTTCTTTTGTCCATCAGTGTTAAATACTTTTCAAGTGAATCTTTGGTACCGATAACAGAGTCGAATAATTTCCTATACATTTATAAATAAGAAAAAAAAATTATTCAGTTTCTTTATAGAACCATTTATCAAGGGTAGGCTCCAATAGTCCATTAGTAACTATTTGAGCCCATGTTGGATCTCTGGCGTATCCTGCCTTCGTGCAGGTTGATGGATGAAGACAAATTGTTGGCTACATATAAAGATTCAAAGTTATCGTTATATGTTAGTTCGTAATATATATTCATGTAATGAAATGAATGAATCTTCGTAGTGCTGTCATTCAGGATCACCCGAGTCGTGCGTGGCTCGTGTTCGTGCTGTCTCTTATTCAACATCCTGTTTTAGCCACACTGCCACCTCGCTATGTTAGTTTCAATTACTTGTGTCACTGAGTTGCTGCTTTGCCTCCCCTGGGCAGCAGCAGCAGCCCTTATCGATATACGCCCTGCCGTATTATCTTCGCTGGACTGGTATGACTTCCCGGTCGTCATGTGTCGACGCGTCAGTTGGAACGTGCCAGCAGTTAGTTCGGATCTGGAGTGTTTGAGTGGCACGCGGCCCAAGTTGAGTCGGAGCGCTGCAACAGTCGGGTCCGGACCGCCATGACTCGCCTGACTGTTGCCAACACACATGACTCAAGTGGCGACGACTTTGGTTGGTCGGTCCGTCGTGTTGCCGGACGACGTTTTTTGGCCGGCGATCGCTTATGGGTTGGCTGTGTGTGCCTACTCGCGATTCGTCCCTGTTTTTGTACAGTCACTGCCGTTAGCATTGTCTGGTTGTTCGTGCAAGTGTTCGTAAACTGTATGTAGTTTGTGTGATTTCGATTGACAGGTTATTGTAAATGTCGGCGTACTGGCTCTGAGGAGTCGGTCGGTTGGCGTGGAGCAGTGAGGAATTCTCGGCGGTACGTAGTTCGGCAAGAGCTCGCTGGCGGTCTCTACGCGGTGTCGAAGTGTGTGGCGCTGTTCCCACTGCTACGAGGTTCGTGGTTCACCGACGCTGGACACGAAAGTTGAGTTTTGATTTAACCTACGAGGAAGTCAAGACTATTCACATTTTGTCGTTTGGAGTTTGTTGGCGGCTGTTTGGATATTCCCGCGAGCAACAACGTGGTTTTCAAGTTGGGAAATTCTAGCCACCCTCCGTCGAGTTTCACTGTATTTGGTTATTTGAATTAAAGTGCACCAGCGGAATCTTCTGCCTTGTGGCCGTTAACGTTCCTGTTACCTACCCTGGGCCTTGACGTAAATTTCGGGCAGCGTAATTTCCTCATTGTGTTGTTGCTGTCCAGCACGGTGTGTAGTTTGACAGCTCCATGTATGATTGGCTGTGGGCGCCAATATCTTCTACGTTGTTCCGTTGAACTCCCTGTTGTGCCCTGGTTGGGTGAAGTGGTAGTTACCTTGTCCGTTGGTCCGCTGACTGTCGGTCAATTGGGTTGTCGTCGGATAGTGAATGGTTGGCCCGACTGCCTGTCTCACATAACCGAGCGTTAGTGTTTGAATTAGAAAAATGGTTCAAATGGCTCTGAGCACCATGGGACTTATCATTTGTGGTCATCAGTCCCCTTTGAATTACAGACTGACCGCTGAACATTTGGGCGCTCTCGTGTGTACTGCCTTTTTTTTTTTTAAATTTGTTCTTATTGTTGGTACTTGTATGACTTCTAGCCGGTTTGGTGTTTTAAATTAGAGTTGCTTTCGTCTTAAGGCCTTCGGCCTAGTTTAAAGTACTGTTTCGCGTAAACTATTTGGCATTTTAAAATAATTTTGAATTTTTAAGTTTCCGGCCTTCAGCCGATTTGAATTTAACCTGTTTACTTCAGCCTAAATAAAGAATTGTTTTAAGGTAAATGTATGATTATGCTTGCCTTTTGAATTATTGACCTTCAGCCGTTTTTAAATTAATATGGCTTTCAATCAGTAATTTAGTCTCAAAGGTTGTAGCTGTGTGTTTAAAAAATGTTAAGAGGAGCCGCGCTAGCTCTAGACTTTGGGTTGAACACTACTGCATTTTAATAATTTCCTATTAGATTTTTTTTGGTATTCAGTCTAACTTTACTTTATAACGCTTGAAAAAAAATTAATTTTCTTTAGTATTTATGTTGGCGCTTACTTAGCTATTCTGTCAAAAAGGTGCTTGCAGTTTTGTGATATAATGCATTTATCGTAATATGATGCGTAGGATGTCTTAACTAGGTTTTGTCAGGAAGAAATCATCAAGAAGTTCTTTTAGCATTTTAGAAATTTTATGTTTGGAACCGTAGTTGGTTTTACATTACGTATGTGAATTTTAATGGTAGAAACAGTACACTGCGGCGACGACTGCCGTACTCGTTGTCAGTTCGTCTTGTGCACTGGCTGCCCTGTGGCGCCATAGTACGAGTCACGCGTGATCGCACGGGGGCAGCGTACGTAGTAATTTTAACTTTTACTTTTGACGTGTCAGCGCATCATTCATGTCGTATGAATGACTCACCCAATATGCAAAAACATTATGTGGGCTCCATGAAAATCATGCGGAACGCAATTTAGATCATTCAGATATTTTTGCGCATGATAGTACATAAGATATTCCTCAAAGAAGTCTTTTTCACTTGAAATAATGAAGAAGATTATTTATTTGCTGCTAGTGTAGATTGTGAGCGTCAAAATATTAGCAGTAATATGAAAGACCAATGTGAACATAAAGTGAACCGTTTATTCCCTCTCTGCATTCAGGTAGCAACAAATGAAGCCAAGGAAAAGTATACAATGGCCACTAAAGCTCAGGAAGACTGGTTTCCACTGACATTGTGTTTTTGTCACAGACGGCATTGGTCGGGAAAGGTGAGTAAGCAGAACACATCGTATTTTGAAAATACGTACCTCTACTTGAGTAGAAGTAAAATGAAGATTATGGGAAAAAAATCGACTCATAACATAAAATGCTGTGGGCATTAGATAAGCATATATATAATATAACCAGTAAATGAGTTTGACTCTTTGACCACAAAAGTAACGGACGATTGTTGAAGTTCAGAGGATATAAAATGTATACCGGTCATAACAAGGAACCTGCCTCTGAAGAAAAGGAATGTATTAATATCGAGTACAAATTTAAGTGTTACAGAGACTTTTTTGAAGATATTTATTTATAGTGTAGGTACTAGAGAAGTGAAATGGGAATGTTGAACGTTTCATACCTGAAGATAGTAGAAGCTTACTAAACGTGGTGCTACAGAAGAATTTTGTTAGAGAAACAGTTGGAAATACCCTGAGAACTGCGTGGCTGAACGCAAGTGCGTATGCTAGCAAAGCCTCCAGGTTGCGCCATTATATTTGACCACGTACGCCACCTGCGAAATGTCCTCAGGGCATTGGAACTATCAATGGTGAACAGAACAGTGTTCTGTGTACACGTGCCTGCATTATGCAGCACGCTTAGTTCCGAAAACAAGATAGTGTGTGGTGTTTCAAAAGATACCATGTCGAACACTCATACCATATACATGCAAATAGGAGAAACCACCACCCACTAAGACGCAATGCCGACGAAAGTGCTTTTTGATCGCTGCTGAACGTCATAGGAGAGGAACGTGATGAAAAAGTAAGAGGACGACAGCTACGGAAGTCACTGCAGAACTAAATGTCGCACTCACCAACCCTGTCAGGAAAAAAAAACAGCAGTGGGGATTGCACGGTTAGATGGAATTCCAAAAACACTCTTCAGTGATGCAAGTGCCTGTAATAGGAAAATATGGCGCCAAAGCCGTAAAACATGGACTGTGTAGTAAGGGAAGAAAGTCATATGGCCAATTTAGCAACCAGAGACTAAAACATGGCAATGGTTAGGAGACGATATGGGCTGCCATATGTGGTCATCCACGATTACTCTGCATGGATTATGTGACAGTTGTGGCTGATCAGGTGCATCACAGAGTGCGTTAGTTTTCCAACGGAGCCCCTGTTCCCACAGCTCGCGGTGTCCGGGGCAGGTTATTTCGAGTATGAGGATAATTGTCACGTCTCCCCTGACACTACAATCACCATATCCCAGTATTATTGAACCTTTGTGGTTTTCTTTGGAGAGAAGGGCGATGATCGCTATGAAACTCCATCATCGTTATTTGAACTTGCCACTACTTTACAGGAGGAATAGTATAAAGTTCTGAGAACCATACACTACATGTATTTGTCCACTCAGGGACACGTGGAAGCTGTTTTGAATGCCAACGGTTTTCGTACATCGTATTATGAATGGTAATATGTTTGCATATTTTTGTTTAGTCCCTGTGAATGGGTAGGTAGGATAAGTAAAAGGTTCTTAATCTTATCGGGGAAGAAACAATATGGAGTAAAAGTTAACTAAAAGGAGGGACTGGCTGATTGGACATATCCTGAAGCACTAAGAAACGGTAAATTTGGTAAATGAGGAATGGTTGTAGAGTGAGCCAAGAACTGACTACAGTTTGCTGCAGATATCTATTACAGTAGCACTGTGTAGCTGAAGTTGCTCACATAGGGCAGTGTGATCAGCTGCATGACTTCGGACTGAAGCCTCCAGTGAGAGCAGGGGTTTCACTGAGAGTGAAGAATGAGCCACCACCAATCCTCCCACCCCGTCACCATGACGGCCTGACAGCTGCAACTGCCGGAACCCTACGTGGTCACTCAGAGTGGTAGCCCATAGCTAGGCGGGGCTTCCCGCTCGACACAGCTAAGGTCCAGAGACGTGTTGACTCATGTAACTGACAGTGCTGCCAACAACTGAGTACATGGCACTACCAATAGGTGGTTTCCGAGAAGGATGAGGAAGAGTGCCTCATGTTGTACTGGGAAGACTGAGCTCATTTTCTCAGTGGGAATCTACGACATACAAGACAGGCCGCTGAGTGGTAGGTACGCTACACTGCCGACTAAGGGACAGTATAGATCAGGGTAGCAGCACAGCAGGAAAGACGAATGGCGCTTCTGGTCCCATTAGAATGAGAAAACTCTAAGCGAACTTATGTTTCTTACAAACATTTTCAAATAGATACCCTTTTCCAGAATTTATAAGGAGAGTGTTTGGCTCCCAGGTATATGGATAGTCATTTCTCAGTGATAGCACAAGAGACATGTAAGAGATAACTATACTTTTTTATCTTACCGATGAACCATGGTCTTCCATAATTGCTAGATTCGAGAAGCATGAGAAAAGTATTCGTGGACACGTGCAATATTGTTCAAATGATTTGCAATCAGTGACGTCCAGAACCCTGAGGGCGCAGAGGACAGCCACAGATTGCAAAAATGTTCTGTGGGTATTCCTTTTTTTTTTTTTTTTTGGAATAACATTTCTTTTTTTAATTCTGCTGCTCCGAAATCGTTCCGGTTTTCCCTCAATATGTAGACGTCAGCAGGGTTAGGGACGTGGCGCAAGCCTGCACCATCACAGCTGAGTCTACTGAATGTACTTTATTTTTGCTTTAGAAGATGACGTTTGAGTTACCGAGTACTAAAAAAAGCAAATATTTGTAATCGGAGAAGTAAATTACGAAGTAACGGTCACAAAACTACTGTAAAACCGAAATATTCTTGGAATTTGGTATCTTAATATTCAGAGAATCAGAAAGACATTAACAGAAAGTGCAATTTGCTTAATGCGTGGTCGCTTCAGTTTCTAGGAAATGACAGGAATTCCGGACAGATTACTATCGAATTGTGTTCAATCGCTTGTGGATCCTTGGCGAGACTACAATAATTATAATAATAATGAAGGTGACGAATTTCCAGATGTCTACTAGCACTGTGTGGCAGATTATCGATATGTTTCCGGAAATTTATATCATGTTTGACCACGGCGATGGCCACGATAGACTGAAAGTAGGAGGAGATAATACATTGTTACAGCGATAAAGTACAGCAGTAGTCATGAGAGCAAGAGGAAAGCGAGCTGATGCAGCGGCCACACCGCACTGCGGCCTCGTTGACCGTCCACCCACATTCCATGCATCATTTCCACGACAGACTGTAATCTTGTGGGACGAACCATTTTATATGCACCTCGTTCACACTGTAATTAATTATTAAATATGCTGAATATTTGTAATTTTCCTATAAACATGTAGACATGAGTTTGTAGTTCCTACTCACCACCTTTTCACATTACAGTAATAGAAAAGCTTCTACGAAATAGAATGAACTGTCAAGAAGAAACTATTGCAATTTTCGTTTCTGTCCACCAGACGTTTATATCACTGAGTTATCAAAAAGTTTTGATGCAGCATTGTGCACACTGTTTGTTCTAAAGATAACCTTAATGTCTCAAGCAAAGGGCGACAGATAAACTAAGACCTCTCTTCGGCACAACAATTTCCAAGTCCGTGTTAGATAGTAGTGAATAGAGTAGTCAGTGCTATACAAGTGCCCAATCTTTAAACTGTTCTTCCACTGGGTCACGAACAGTCGGGCCCTGCGCTTATGTCCTCTTCACATAGGGTTCAAATGACTCTGAGCACTATGGGACTTAACTGCTGAGATCATCATTCCCCTAGAACTTAGAACTACTTAAACCTAACTAACCTTAGGATATCACACAGATCCATCCACTAGGCAGGATTCGAACCAGCGACAGTAGCAGTCGCGCAGTTCGAGACTGTAGCGCCTATAACCGCTCAACCACTTGGCCGGCTTCGCACAGGGGCCGCTACTGTTGGGTTGTCGCCCTGGAGAGGATTCGATCAGCGTGTGATTGACTTTTTCTCACAGCCATCTCCTCTCTCTCTTTCCCGACTGGCGTGCCGGCGCTAGACTTTATGCCATAACACCAGGATCCTTATAAATACACTCCTGGAAATGGAAAAAAGAACGCATTGACACCGGTGTATCAGACCCACCATACTTGCTCCGGACACTGCGAGAGGGCTGTACAATCAATGATCACACGCACGGCACAGCGGACACACCAGGAACCGCGGTGTTGGCCGTCGAATGGCGCTAGCTGCGCAGCATTTGCGCACCGCCGCCGTCAGTGTCAGCCAGTTTGCCGTGGCATACGGAGCTCCATCGCAGTCTTTAACACTGGTAGCATGCCGCGACAGCGTGGACGTGAAGCGTATGTGCAGTTGATGGACTTTGAGCGAGGGCGTATAGTGGGCATGCGGGAGGCCGGGTGGACGTACCGCCGAATAGCTCAACACGTGGGGCGTGAGGTCTCCACCGTACATCGATGTTGTCGCCAGTGGTCGGCGGAAAGTGCACGTGCCCGTCGACCTGGGACCGGACCGCAGCGACGCACGGATGCACTCCAAGACCGTAGGATCCTACGCAGTGCCGTAGGGGACAGCACCGCCACTTCCAGCAAATTAGTGACACTGTTGCTCCTGGGGTATCGGCGAGGACCATTCGCAACCGTCTCCATGAAACTGGGCTACGGTCCCGCACACCGTTAGGCCGTCTTCCGCTCACGCCCCAACATCGTGCAGCCCGCCTCCAGTGGTGTGGCGACAGGCGTGAATGGAGGGACGAATGGAGACGTGGCGTCTTCAGCGATGAGAGTCGCTTCTGCCTTGGTGCCAATGATGGTCGTATGCGTGTTTGGCGCCGTGCAGGTGAGCGCCGCAATCAGGACTGCATACGACCGAGGCACACAGGGCCAACACCCGGCATCATGGTGTGGGGAGCGATCTCCTACACTGGCCGTACACCTCTGGTGATCGTCGAGGGGACACTGAATAGTGCACGGTACATCCAAACGGTCATCGAACCCATCGTTCTACCATTCCTAGACCGTCAAGGGAACTTGCTGTTCCAACAGGACAATGCACGTGCGCATGTATCCCGTGCCACCCAACGTGCTGTAGAAGGTGTAAGTCAACTACCCTGGCCAGCAAGATCTCCGGATCTGTCCCCCATTGAGTATGTTTGGGACTGGATGAAGCGTCGTCTCAGGCGGTCTGCACGTCCAGCACGAACGCTGTCCAACTGAGGCGCCAGATGGAAATGGCATGGCAAGCCGTTCGACAGGACTACATCCAGCATCTCTACGATCGTCTCCATGGGAGAAAAGCAGCCTGCATTGCTGCAAAAGGTGGATATACACTGTACTATTGCCGACAATGTGCATGCTCTGTTGCCTGTGTCTATGTGCCTGTGGTTCTGTCAGTGTGATCATGTGATGTATCTGACCCCAGGAATGTGTCAATAAAGTTTCCCCTTCCTGGGACAATGAATTCACGGTGTTCTTATGTCAATTTCTAGGAGTGTAGTTCAAACTTGTGCATTGGGTACTGTGCTCAATGTGTTTGAAGTTGTGTTCTGTCGTAATATACGTAACATCTCCTTTTTCTGTATTAATTGTGCAAGAGTAATACGTTAGAATGTAATCTCCTTATATGTCACTTATTTAACTCTACACTTATCTGGTGTGTAGATGTAGATCTCTGGAAAGATAGACATTCTATGCAATTTTTCTAAACAGATGAGTCGGTCTTCTACCTTATTACTCAGTTCTCTAGCCAGCCAGGGTGGCCGAGCGGCTCTAGGCGCTACAGTCTGGAACCGCGTGACCACTATGTCGCAGGTTTGAATCCTGCCTCGGGCATGGATGTGTGTGATGTCCTTAGGTTAGTTAGGTTTAAGTAGTCCTAAGTTCTAGCGGACTGATGACCTTAGAAATTAAGTCCCATAGTGCTCAGAGCCATTTGAACCATTTTTTTCACTCCTCTACTATTCTGATGAAATAAATTAACCTTACTTTTCTGTGTATTCTAAAGCAATTTGTGGGTCTCTACTGTTATTTTGATTCTTTCAAAACAGGTTGCTTGAATCATGATTGTATGATGGTGGTCCCCGTACATCTCATGCAAGAGACTCAACCATAGTATCTTTCCCCCTCTCCTACTCAGGTTTAGGCCATGTCTTGCATATCCCCATCTTCATACTGTAGCAATAGGCACCCCACTCACATGAAATTTCATTTCAGTCAGTAGCAGCCTACACAAGTCAGCGTTCACGCGGCTCACAGCAGTGTGTGCCGTCAACAGCGTCTAGTTTTCGGCCTCTTCAGTACCTGTGCTTCAGCACATCCTACACGTCTGTCTCCTGCTTTTCTTTTGGTCTCCGTGGTCCACCGTCTGACGAAATCTGTTTGTGCCGTAGCGGTATTGATCACTTGCTGAGAGGGTGTACTGGTTGACATTGTTCTATGTGTGCCATACATATGGGTGGATTGGGGGGGGGGGCAAATTTAGTTCTCACATTACGTTTGTTTGTATTAAATTCTACATCGTGCACCAATATGTTAATTAACTATGACCATTGCAGTGTACCGACTGTAATAAATCTTTATGCGATCCTTTCAAATAATAATACGACGTCACATTAAATCCGCAAAATGATGACTAGTGGTCCTGAAGACGTATCAGTTTTCTTAATACTCGCCATTTTTGGTTTTACTAATGACTAGCTTTCTAGTACACTAACGTGACATTGTATATTTATTATTGTCAAATGGTGGCAATAAAAAGCTACAACAACGAAAGTAATGCTGTGCTGCTGTAATGTTCAATTTAAGTTGGTTTTACTTTATAATATACATAGAACACGCTGTCTGAAGATGTTGTTTCGTGACTAAGGAAGGTAATTGAAGAATTAATATTAATATTGTAAATATTTAAGTATGTATAGCCATGTACATAATGTTGTGTAGTCAAGTAGTGGGTTACATATGATGTATGAAAAGTTGTATAGAAACACGTTCAAAGCGTCCACCTTGGTTTGTGAAAGCTTCATCATTCACTGGATAATACTTTGCAACACACCTGCGTCCATAATTGCTGAAACGGGATGCATATTAGCTGTGGGATAATTCTAAAACCGTGTTAATTTAAGTGTCCCCACAAGTAGAACTCTAGGGATTGTGCTCAAGGGAACATGGATGCTTCGGTGTTGTCTATAGTGGTCTTATCTAAATTGTTTTTCTTTTTTTATCTTACGTAATTTCTGTATAAGTGTGCTCTTAGATGTAACATCGATGTAAATGTTTCATTCTTTTTCTATGACTGAGCCAGTGAGTCTATTATCTAGTAGGGACAGTAGTACCCTTCGTTCTGGCATGCGTGTTTTCTCTTTGGTTTTCCTCTGCTGGCCGCTGTTTAAGCACAGCGCTTCTGGCTATGGTTCTCTCGGTTTTCCACTCCGGGGCCCTAGCGGTCGCGGTTGCCCGTTGCCTGGGCATATTGTATGTTGGCGAGTCTTGGAGCTACTGTCACGGAGCAGCGTTGGATGCTCGCGGCGCTGTGTTATGATTTGAGGAGGGTGTCGGCGGCAGGCTGGTGGTGATGGCCACCAATCCACTAGCAAGTATGTCCATTGTACTACCTGACGCTGGATACCTATGTATGCTGTGTGGATACTCGTCATTTCGTGCTACTAACGGCGGCCATCAGGTATTTCTTTGAATCTGTGTTTCGTGATCAGTCTGATCGTAATTTGTGTTCACGGCCAGAAAAAGTGATTTGTATGTGATTATTCTCACCGTGGCGGGAATAAGGAATTCACTCTTCTCCCGGCGTATGTTGCGTAGTGGTATTAAGAGTGTAAAACACTGCTCAGTGATGGGAGCACTAAGCGAGAGTAGTGTGAAGGGTGCAGGAGTCATTCTAGGATAGCTGCATTCCGTGTTTAGTGTTAACACTATGTGTTTATTGATGTTACTTGAGTATCTTGTGATTTATTCTGTGGTCTCCGTTTATGCTCTTGGTTCCGCAGGCTCGTAACTTCTTCAGAATTTATGCTTGTTATTGGGGTCAGATAGATTATATAATGGTAAGGCAGAGATTTAGAAATCAGGTTTTAAATTGTAGGACATTTCCAGGGGCAGATGTGGACTCTGACCACAATCTATTTGTTATGACCTGAAGGTTAAAACTGAAGAAACTGCAAAAAGGTGGGAATTTAAGGACATGGGATCTGGATAAGCTGAAAGAACCAGAGGTTGTACAGAGTTTCAACGAGAGCATAAGGGAACAATCGACAGGAATGGGGGAAAGAAACACAGTAGAAGAAGAATGGATAGCTCTGAGGGATGAAGTAGTGAAGACAGCAGAGGATAAAGTAGGTAAAAAGACGAGGGCTGCTAGAAATCCTTGGGTAACAGAAGAAATATTGAATTTAATTGATGAAAGTAGAAAATATAAAAATGCAGTAAATGAAGCAGGCAAAAAGGAATACAAACGTCTCAAAAATGAGATCGACAGGAAGTGCAAAATGGCTAAGCAGGGATGGCTAGAGGACAAATGTAAGGATGTAGAAGCTTATCTCATTTGGGGTAAAAGAGATATTGCCTACAGGAAAATTAAAGAGACCTTTGGAGAGAAGAGAACCACGTGTATGAATATCAAGACCTAAGATGGCAACCAAGTTCTAAACAAAGAAGGGAAGGCAGAAAGGTGGAAAGAGTATATAGAAGGTTTATACAAGGATGATGTACTTGAGGACAATATTATGGAAATGGAAGTGGATGTAGATGAAGACGAAATGGGAGATAAGATACTGCACGAAGAGTTTGACAGAGCACTGAAAGACCTGAGTCGAAACAAGGCCCCCAGAGTAGACAACATTCCATTAGAACTACTGACGGCCTTGGGAGAGCCAGTCATGAAAAAAACTCTACCAGCTGGTGAGCAAGATGTATCAGAGAAGCGAAATACTCTCAGACTCCAAGAAGAGTATAATAATTCCAATCCCAAAGAAAGCAGGTGTTGACAGATGTGAAAATTACCGAACTATCAGTTCAATAAGTCACAGCTGCTAAATAATAACGCGAATTTCTTACAGACGAATGGAAAAACTGGTAGATGGGGACCTCGGGGAGGATCAGTTTGGATTTCGTAGAAATGTTGGAACACGTGAGGCAATACTGACCCTACGACTTATCTTAAAAGAAAGATTATGAAAACGCAAACCTACGTTTCTAGCATTTGTAGACTTAGAGAAAGCTTTTGACAATGTTGACTGGAATACTCTCTTTCAAATTCTGAAGGTGGCAGGGGTAAAATACAGGGAGCGAAAGGCTATTTACAATTTGTACAGAAACCAGATGGCAGTCATAAGAGTCGAGGGGCATGAAAGGGAAACAGTGGTTGGGAAAGGAGTGATACAGGGTTGTAGCCTCTCCCTGATGTTATTCAATCTGTATATTGAGCAAGCAGTAAAGGAAACAAAAGAAAAATTTGGAGTAGGTACTAATAATTAGGGAGAAGAAGTAAAAACTTTGAGGTTCGCCGATGACATTGTAATTCTGTCAGAGACGGCAAAGGACTTGGAAGAGCAGTTGAACGGAATGGACAGTGTCTTGAAAGGAGGATATAAGATGAACATCAACAAAAGGAAAACGAGGATAATGGAATGCAGTCAAATTAAATCGGGTGATGCTAAGGGAATTAGATTAGGAAATGAGACACTTAAAGTAGTAAAGGAGTTTTGCTATTTACGAAGTACAATAACTTATGATGGTCGAAGTAGAGAGGATATAAAATGTAGACTGGAAATGGTAAGGAAAGCGTTTCTGAAGAAGAGAAAGTTGTTAACATCGAATATATATTTATGTATCAGGAAGTCGTTTCTGAAAGTATTTGTTTAGAGTGTAGCCATGTATGGAAGTGAAACATGGACGATAACTAGTTTGGACAAGAAGAGAATAGAAGCTTTCGAAATGTAGTGCTACAGAAGAATGCTGAAGATAAGGTGGATAGATCACGTAACTAATGAGGAGGTATTGAATAGGATTGGGGAGAAGAGAAGTTTGTGGCACAAGTTGACTAGAAGAAGGGATCGGTTGGTAGAACATTTTTTGAGGCATCAAGGGATCACAAATTTAGCATTGGAGGGCAGGGTGGAGGGTAAAAATCGTAGAGGGAGACTAAGAGATGAATACACTAAGCATATTCAGAAGGATGTAGGTTGCAGTAGGTACTGGGAGATGAAGAAGCTTGCACAGGATAGAGTAGCATGGTGAGCTGCATCAAACCAGTCTCAGGAGTGAAGACAACAACAACAACAACAACAACATTGGGGTCTGCCTGTAAGAGTAAGGAATTATGAGCTGTAAGAAGTGAATAATTTTCCATTCTATTTGTTTGAGGTCTTGCTTGTGTTAAGGGTATTAAATTGGAAAGAAATGGGGGGAGGGGATGGGCATAGCTCTGAAATTAGAGGGTTCTTGTTGTGTCCTTTTGTTTGGTTGTCTGTCCCTTTTCTTAATGTTTCAATGTTCTACGAGAGGCGAGCGCAATCAGTTCCGGATTGACCAATGCAGGGGGCGGAGCCTTGACTGAAATACGTTAGGACACTGTTGACGCGGTCGGCTACGTCTTGGTGACGCTCGGCGCTACTTGGCTGTATCCTGTGAGAGTCGTTGCTCGCCCCAGAAGTGAACAGAAAGTTGAGTATTCTGTCTCGTAATTATTGGAGATTCCTCTCGTTAATGTGTCCGGGCTGCGCCAAGGTGCGTCCCCTGTTTATAGCAGTTTTGTCACTCTTGTATTATTGTGGGTGGGTCGTTGGGGTGTGCCCGCTCTTGTGTGGAACTTAAACTGACAAATAACGCAACTCCACTTCCTGCCTAAATATTGTTGCTATACTTGAAAGGGCTTTCACGAGTAAGTTCAGTGGAATGAGTCACTAACAACTGGTGGAATTCCGTTGTGCTATGATCTGTTTATTGGTCTAAGGTTCCCGGTGGGGAATTTGCTCTTTTACTTACATTTATTATTTGATATTCTGTACTGTAACGTTTTTTGTTTTACCAATGAAGATGTAGTCCCAGTAAACTTGTCATCTATATGTATATGGTGCTATTTGTTATTTAGTTAAAAGGAAGGATCTTTACATAACTTGTTTCTTGTAAAGACTGTATAAGGTTTTTAATTATTTTTGTTATTGGTGGCTATTAGAAGGCTGGTTTTGTAAAAGATTTTGTAAAACTGTTTTTGGGGGTAGGTGTAATAAATCTTTGTGAACTACAAGCCTGCGTTTGCTTCCCTTGTAATTGGCCTTTGTCAGTGGTTTGAGGATTGTAAATTTCACGTCCCAATGAGAGTTTATATAATTGTGATTCATCTATGAATATAATTTCGAAAGTACTGTGCTGTCAAAGGATGTAAAAGCCAAAATTTTAGTTGTAATATTGGTTCGTGCATAGGGAAAGTAAACAGAAAAGCTGGATCTGGCGATCGTACAGCAAGGCTCCTGTGTAGCATGAGTCAGCCAGTGGCTAGCAAGCAACGACTGCGCATCTTCTGAACTGAAAGAGACGAGAAAATCTGCAAGATTATATAATATAGTCTCGGATGCAGAAGTAATGCGGCTTATTATTCATGGAATACTTAGATTGGCTCTGTACTATGGAAATCTGACGCTAAGAAGAGAATTTTCAGACCTAGTAGCACAGGGGAGCCACGGATACTTTTACCGCCTTTTCTGAGTAACGCTGACGCTGGAAATCGGTGCTCCAGCAAGAGGCATACCAAGGCTGCTTCCGGAAGTGGAAACGGCGTTGCGAGTGGTGTGTCACTTGTGGGGGATAGTACTTCGAAGGAGACCATTAACAATAAGTAAAATATAAGCCTAGAAAAATTTTGTGGTCAGCGTTCCAGAATTTCTTCTACAAATCTCGTATTTCGCAACCATGACTTATTCAAATGATAGTTCGTTAATATACATGATTGTTGAACTTTGGTTTTGAATTAGAATTTTTATATTTTCCTAAAAGTATTAGGGTGTTTTACCTCTCTGATACATCTTGCACAATAGATGGAAGAGTTTTATCGTGGCTGGTTCTACTAAGTCTACCAGTAGTTCTCGCAGAATGTCGTCTAATTGTTTCAACTTTGTTCTTTCAGTGCTCTGTCAAATTCTTCTTGCAGTAATCTATCTAACATCCCGTCTTAATCTACGTTGTCATCCTTTTCTTCAAGTTCAACTTCCTTATACATATCTTTCCTGGAATGATATATGCTTCTAAATCCTTAAATTTATCATCTTGCCATTCCCACTTAGCCTTTCTGCATTTCATGTTAATCTAATTTTTTAGATGTATGTATTCCCTGTCACCCGCTTCACATGTTGCATTTTTATATTTTGTCCTTTTTATCAATTAAACTTAGTATGTCCTGTGTGCCAACGATTTCTTTTAGGTTTTGTTTTTTTACATATTTGATCCTCTTTTTCTTTCACCATGTCGTCTCTCAAAACTACCCATTCATGCGCTTATAGTCTATTCTATTCCTTTCCTCTGTTAATAGTTGCCTAATGATCCCTCTGAAACACTCAATAACTTGTATTTCTTTCAACTATCCAGTTCCCATCTAGTTAATTGTCTTACTTTTTGCAATTTCTGCAGTTTTAATCTACAGTTCATAAGCAATAAATTGTGGTCAGAATCCACATCTGTCTCTGGAAATCTGATACAATTTAAAATTTGCTCCGAAAATCTCTGTCGTACCGTTACGTAATCAATATAAAGAAACATTCTGGTGTCTCCTAGCCTTTTGCACTTTTACAGCCTAATTGTATGATTCTTAAACAAACTGCGGGCGAAGATTAAATTACGTTCTGTGCATATTTCTACCAGGCGGCATCGTCTTTCACTGCACTCCCTATTCCATATTCCATATTCTATATTTTTTCTTCTCTTCCTTTTCCTACTCTCGAATTCTAGTCTCCTAGCACATTTAAATTTTCGTCCCTCTTAACTATCTGAATAATTTCTTGTCTCTCATCATAAGCATCTTCAATCTGTTCATCATTTGTAGAGCCAATTAGCAAATAAACTTGTGCTAGTATGCTGATTGTGGACTTAATGTCTATCTTGGCTGTGATAATCCGTTCACTACGCTATTGATAGTACCTTACCCGCATTCCTATTGTCTTTTACATTATTATTAGACCTTTCCCACATTATCGCTATTTGATTTTGTATTTAAAACTTTGTATTCACCTGTGCAGAAGGTCTATTACTCCTGCCATCTAATGTCAGTAATTCTCACTATATCTATGTTCAACCTATCCATTCTTCTTTTCAGGTTTTCCAGCTTACGTGCCCGATTAAGGACCTAACGCTTCACACTCAGATCTGTAGAACACCTCTTTTGTTTCTCCTGATGACGACATCCTCCTGAGTAGTCCCAGTCCAGATATCCGATTGGTGAACTATTCTATCTCCGGAATATTTTACCCAAAAGGATGATATCATTATTTAACCTTACAGCAGAGCTGAATGCTCTCAGGAAAAATGACATTTGTAGCTTTCTCCTGTTTTCAGAAGTTCATAGTATCAGCGCAGCAAGGCCGTTTTGGTTGATGTTACGCTGCCAGATCAATCAACCACTCAGAGTGTTGCTCCTGCAATAACTGAAAAGACTGCTCCCTGTCCTGAGGAACCACAAGTTTGTATGCCATCTCAATAGATACCCCTTCATTGTGGTTGCATGTATGGTACATGTAACTGTGTCCCTAAGGCATGCAAGACACAAGATCTGCGGTGCATGGGGCAGGCTGGTAGGTCAGTATTCGATAGAGGAAAGGATAACTGTGATATCAAGGAACTTAACTGAGGAGGTTTGGAAAAAGACCAACTTTCCCAAAATCTCGTTGGGTCAACATAGAAAACAACTATTGGGGTAAACTATGAGGCGCTTCTTTTTTTGTAGCCTAGTAGTGAATGTAATCAATCAGTATAGGTCTGTAGTACATTCGGTACATTGTTCATGTGTATTTCTGAACGTTTGTAATCCACTTTCTGCAAGCCACTGAAGGGCATGGGGTAGTATGCTACCCATGGTACTATATACTCGCGGATTCTCCATTCCTTTTGCAGATGGGTCACAAGAAGAATGTCTGTGTAATTGCCACTGTATTTTCTATAAACTACACTCCAGGAAATTGAAATAAGAACACCGTGAATTCATTGTCCCAGGAAGGGGAAACTTTATTGACACATTCCTGGGGTCAGATACATCACATGATCACACTGACAGAACCACAGGCACATAGACACAGGCAACAGAGCATGCACAATGTCGGCACTAGTACAGTGTATATCCACCTTTCGCAGCAATGCAGGCTGCTATTCTCCCATGGCGACGATCGTAGAGATGCTGGATGTAGTCCTGTCGAACGGCTTGCCATGCCATTTCCACCTGGCGCCTCAGTTGGACCAGCGTTCATGCTGGACGTGCAGACCACGTGAGACGACGCTTCATCCAGTCCCAAACATGCTCAATGGGGGACAGATCCGGAGATCTTGCTGGCCAGGGTAGTTGACTTACACCTTCTAGAGCACGTTGGGTGGCATGGGATACATGCGGACGTGCATTGTCCTGTTGGAACAGCAAGTTCCCTTGCCGGTCTAGGAATGGTAGAACGATGGGTTCGATGACCGTTTGGACGTACCGTGCACTATTCAGTGTCCCCTCGACGATCACCAGAGGTGTACGGCCAGTGAGGAGATCGCTCCCCACACCATGATGCCGGGTGTTGGCCCTGTGTGCCTCGGTCGTATGCAGTCCTGATTGTGGCGCTCACCTGCACGGCGCCAAACACGCATACGACCATCATTGGCACCAAGGCAGAAGCGACTCTCATCGCTGAAGACGCCACGTCTTGGCGTGCATCCGTGCGTCGCTGCGGTCCGGTCCCAGGTCGACAGGCACCTTCCGCCGACCACTGGCGACAACATCGATGTACGGTGGAGACCTCACGTCCCACGTGTTGAGCAATTCGGCGGTACGTCCACCCGGCCTCCCGCATGCCCACTATACGCCCTCGCTCAAAGTCCGTCAACTGCACATACGGTTCACGTCCACGCTGACGCGGCATGCTACCAGTGTTAAAGACTGCGATGGAGCTCCGTATACCACGGCAAACTGGCTGACTCTGACGGCGGCGGTGCACAAATGCTGCGCACCTAGCTCCATTCGGCGGCCAACACCGCGGTTCCTGGTGTGTCCGCTGTGCCGTGCGTGTGATCATTGCTTGTACAGCCCTCTCGCAGTGTCCGGAGCAAGTATGGTGGGTCTGACACACCGGTGTCAATGTGTTCTTTTTTCCATTTCCAGGAGTGTATATCTTAATTGGAATTATTTGCTTGATTTATGAGCCACATAAAGTACGCTGTTTCCTGTGCTTTTAATACCTTAATTATAATCTCAGTCATACCATACTGCTTGATGTACATTGCCTATCATGTGCAGTATTGTGAAAAGTGTGTTGCCATCTAGTGTTCATAGCTCTCAATATGTCTTGGGGCTGAAGGACAGCTTCATTTCTTTAGCCACTTGCAGTTTGATGGCGAAAAATAGACACAAGAATATGAAGAAGATTATTAATATTATATTTCGCATGAACTGTGTTTCATATCTGTGTGTAATGCAGCATCTTATCATGGCCTCAGTCTTCTGAACTGTTAACAAAAAGGAACTTTCTTAGATATTTCACTGGCAATTACTTACATCAGAGCTTGTAATGCAGGCTGTAGCTGCTACCCAGTAATTAGAGCCAGAATACTGTTTCCCATTTTCTACCTGTGTACGCATTTTTTAAAATGTTACGAGCACCTTTGGTATTTATTTCGCAGTGTGGAGGCAGGCATGTGTTATGTGATGTGCCCAGTTCTCTGAATGGACTTCCCACACAAATTCCTATTTCGGTTTGGCACACTGTTGGCTGGGGCAGTGAGGGGCACACAGTGCTGGCACCTGTCTAACCATAGTTTTCACGAGACACTTTGCGTTGCAGCCCCTGCAAACACTCTGCTAATATGACAGAAATGTACAGAAGGGCAACGTGGAAAGCAGGACTGTCTGCTGTAGCACCCTGTAATGTGACAGTGGAGGTTCATTTTATCAAATACATCATAGTATGTGTCTTAACAGCAGCTTACAGCTGTATGGCAATAGTATAATTAGAAGTTCTTCTATGGTACTTTTTAAATGAAACTAAAACGATAATACAATATCAAATGATGTGGTGTGAATGGACATGAATCAGGTCATAACTAAAGTGGTGTGAGCATCGCTAATGGTGCCACATTCTAAATATAAACAAAAATTATTGTATCATCTCAATGACACGAAAGTAAATTAAAAGTTAGATCTCAACTGAAGACGCCTTCTAGCCATACAGCTTATGTGCTAGTAATTTTAGTATGCTGAATTTTACATTAGTTTCACATAGCGCAGGCCACGCTTTTTCAATGTATTTTTTTTTTAGTAATCGCGTGCTGCAGAAAACTCGTGTTTATTTCTAATGAAGAATTTTTAATGTTAGTTTAGCTTCCACTAAAATACGCTTCCTTCCTGTTGCTTACTTCACTTTCTAGATATATCATTTTCGCGCTTGTTGTGATGGGTACAAACACTGACTGCAGGATTAACTTTTTCATACTCTTTATTTTAAAAATACAGAAAATTCATCTACTGAAACTCCATTCCTTTTCCTACAGGAACACTTAATGCGTTGATGGGTTTATCTTAGCATGCTTATCAACTGTTGGTAGTGCTTATGTCTGGCGAAGTCAAGCGGTGTGTACAGTTCGTCAGTCGTAGCTTCCCTGTCGGCGCCCGCCTCCAGCAGCGCCGCCGCCGCCTCTGCGTGGCCACGCATTGCCGCCCAGTGTAGCGGCGTCCACCCCCACCGGTTCCTGGCGTCGGTGCGGGCGGAGGACGCCGCCAGCAGCCGCACCACGGCGGCGTGGCCGCTCTGTGCAGCCCTGTGCAGGGGCGTGATCCGACTGTCGTTGGTGGCGTCCACCTCGGCGCCACCCTCCAGCAGACACGTCGCCACATCGACGTGCCCCCTCTCCGCTGCCCAGTGCAGCGCGGTGTACCCGTCACTGTCCCTCACCTCGAGGTCTGCTCCTGCCGCCAGCAACGTCTGCACGTCCGTCACTGCCCCCACTTTAGCCGCCTCGATCAGCCTCCTGCCCTTCTCTTCACCAGAAAGTTTCCTGCACAAACAGAGAAATTCTCACACACTTCTGATGAAGAAAACTGCCACAGAAGCAGAACTGTGAACAATTCTATAACCACACTTGTTCACGAATAAATTATGTATCTGCAATTTTTTTCCTATTGTGATACAAAAAAATGAGGAAGGTCTGCGTATATTAAGGTACAAATGCACGATGTTGTCGTCCTCTCAAACTCTTCATCCACTTTCCATTAAAAATTCCTAGAATTCATTTCTCAAGAAACGTCAAATATACTCTTGTTCCAAGAGGTCCTCCACCAGCCGTCTTCAATGGAGTTGTTCGTTGTCACACATAAAAATGAAGATGGGGTCTAATGAACGCCAGAAATGCGAAACATGTGGAAGGAATACGGTATCACAATAACATTGACTAATGCATGCACTGTTGGTATCCCCACATATTATCATGCATCCAAACAGCATACCACCTAGACCACCAATGCTGACCATACTCTCATATGCAACCGCGAGAACTGTCACACATAATTGTTTTGGTGATCCAGGTATTATGGTGTGAAGAGGCATACTGTTGCGTTGTCATACTGCCTCCAGGTCTATGAACACAGTACACTCGTTGGTGAACATTAATGTGGTACTGTACTCCATCCCCATATTCTGATTTTCAGTAACGCTATAGGCCTTGACTACATCATTATAGATGGTAATTAACGACCGCAACGAACAGCACAGGCAGAGGCATTGTTGGAATGAGGTGCCATTCGGCGGATGGACTTGGCTGACCGTTATATGATGTAATTCCTATTGAACACATGTGTGATGCATTGGATAGATCTACTTCAGCTTTCACACGCACAAACGATCAAGCAGCAGTCGTCAGCCGCCATGGTGGAGAAAGAGAATGCATGGCTACAAGAACTCCTTACCAGTCTTCCATGGGAGCACGTTGCGCAGCATGCATTACTGTCTATCGTGATCATACACTCTATTATAAACCATGTCTCACTTTTTATGATGTACAGGAAACCATTGTAATTCGTGGTGACGTTAGCGTAACTGTTGCCTTTGCACAAAAGTGTCATTTCTGTGAGCCACACTGTGCGGTTCTTTCAATTCTGTACTACACTGTACAGCCGGCCAGAGTAGCCGAGTGGTTCTAGGCGTTACAGTCTGGAGCCGCGTGACTGCTATGGTCGCAGGTTCGAATCCTGCATCGGGCATGGATGTGTGTGATGTCCTTATATTAGTTAGGTTTCAGCATTTCTAAGTTCTAAGGGACTGATGACCTCAGTAGTTAAGTCCCATAGTTCTCAGAGCCATTTTTTTGTTTATCGTCCATGTTTCACTTCCATACACGGCTACACTCCATAGAAACACTTTCAAATAGGACTTCCAGAAACGTATTCTATGTTAACAAATTTCTCTTCTTCAGAGACAGTTCTCTTCCGATTGCCAGTCTACCTTTTATGTCCTCCATACTTCGACATTCATCATTTACTTCGCTTCCCAAATAGCATAACTGATATTCTACGTTTTAAGTGTCTCGTTCTATTATCTGATTCCCGTAGCATCACCTGATTTAATTCGACTACATTCCATCATCCTTGTTTTTCTTTTGTTGATGTTCATATCATCCTATTCAAGACAGTGTCCATTCCATTCAACTGCTGTTCCAAGTCGTTTGCTGTCTCTGACAGAATTACGGTGTCATCAGCAAACCGTAAAGTTTTAATTTCTTCCTCCTGAACTTTAATTATTATTCCAAATTTTGCTTTTGTTTCCTTTACTGCTTGTTCAATGTACATATTGAATAATATCGTAAATATGCTGCAACACTTTCCCAATCCCTTTCACGCTCCTCTACTCTTATAACTGCCGTCTGGTATCTGTACAAGCTGTGAATAGCGTTTCGCTCCCTGTATTTTACCCCTACTACCTTCAGAATTTCAAAGAAAGTGTAAGTCAACATTGTCATTAGCTTTCTCCAAACCTATAGGAATTAGAATCAGAATTAAAAGAAATGATGGATATGATGGCTACAAGAGAAGATGCAACAAATGCAGATATACAGAGCTTTCTGAATCTAATTAATGGATGCTAGAATGGATGTCACATTCGAAGATCTGGTCGAATGCCAAAGTTACGCCTATCCTCTTCAGTACCACTAGTAAAAACGTCTGTTAGATGTAAATGACGCCGTAGGGCGCTGAATCCTTTTGCAATATGTGAGCAAAGCACAGATGCGTGTCTCTTTGTCTTTACATGGGGTCTGTATACAGATAAAAGACACAATGTATCGTTTGCGACACGTGGGGAGGGAAGAGGCTACATAAAAAAAGCATTAGAAATAGATGTGAAAATTATAGGGGGGGGGGGGGGGGGGGGAATAAGTGTTTTGAATACAGGTTATGAAATGTATGCAAGAATATTAAGTGAATGAGTACGAGCAATCAGAGAGGGAAGATTCTGTACAGATGCCACTTTCACTGTTACGTAGATGGTAGAAAAGGAAACAGAATACAGCCTTGAATAACTTTTATTGATTACGAAAGAGCAGTTGATCAGGTACGTAGGAAAAATTATGTAAAATCATAACACTAACATGATATCCGAATTGTCTAATTAAATGAATGAAATTTATATACAAAGACACAAAAAGCAGTGCACACATCAGAAACGGAACATATACCTATAAACCAAGGAGTAAGGTAGGGTTGTAGGTGGTCTCCTATTTTGTTTATCATTTACCTTATTATAGGATGGATGTATAAAATAAATGGAGGTATTTGTACTAAACATAATTTTACGCTTAAGACAATGCTATTTGCTATTGATTATTACAAACAAAACTCAAAACGAGCTGCAAAAAGCGGTAGAAAGTTTAAAGAAGCTATGTGAGAACTACAACTTCAGATTGCCAAAAATGTGCAAAAATAATGACCTTCAAGTGTAAATATACTATTACGACCATAACTGTCATCAGTGACACTATATTAGGACAAGTTAAGGGGTTCAGATGCTTAGGAACATACGTGAGTTATAAATATGAAAATTATTTTAAAAAATACTCGTGTTGAGCAAACCAACAGCACAATGAACAGAAAAGAAAACAGAAAACAAAAACGAGAAAAGAAACAGGAATAAAGTTCTGCACAGTTAAGGTTGTTCCTGTGTTTCCCTACGAATCGGAAACACGTTCGCTGACAAAAGTTGATAAGAAGAAAATACACGCTGCCGAAATGAGATTCTTGAGAACAGTGAAATGGTTTAGCCTTCCAGATAAAGTTACAAATGAGAAAATAAGGGAAGAACGAGGAATAAACTCTGTGGAAAAAACCTGTGAATAGATAGAATGCCGAAGGAGAGGATTCCAAGAAGAATGTTGTACTATAGGCCTAGGGAACAATGTATCAAAGAAGACCACGGAGACGATGATCAGATACTTTTTGAAGACGGAACAGGCAACATTTTCTAATCCATCGAGTGCAGAGGAAGAAGATGAATAAGAAAATTAAATTAGTAAAAAATTCTGAGACTGGCCTTTGAGGAACTCTACAGTAACCTATTCGCGGGTAACATTTCAGGAATGCAACTAAGAGAAACTCGGCTGGAATTGGTAACAACGAGACATGGATGTTGTCGTTGTTGCGACCTTTAGTCTGAAGACTGATCTGATGCAGCTCCGCACGGTTCTCTACCCCAGGGGTTCCCAAAGTTTTCGATATCGACCCTTTGGGTTGCTAATTCTCACTCTGTCTTCTTCTATCGGCCTTAGTCAGAATGAAAAATAACACTCTGTAGCAGTTGTTTTAAGTTAGTAGACCATTATGAATAAGGGGGTTGATATTAAAAGTAGATAATTTGGCCATGGGGGTCTGAAATAACAGTTAATTTTGGAAAAAGGGTCAATTGTCCAAAATAGTTTGGGGATCACTGCTCTACCCTATGTGAGCCTCCTCGTCTCCAAACAACAACCACGACGAACCAGCTTACTGTGTCCATTTCTTGGTCACCCTCTATTCTCCACAATTTATCACCAACCCGCACCATGCTTTAGTCTAATACTAAATTGGTGATACCTTGAAATTTCAGAATGAGTCCTACCAACCTATCCCTTCATTTAGTAACGTTATCCTACAAATTTCTTCTCTCAATAGTTCCATTCAGTACATCATTGATTACATGATCTACCCATATAATCTTCAGTATTCTTTTGTAGCACCACATTTCAAAGGCTTGTATCTCCTCTTGTCCGAACTGTTTCTCTTCTACATTTTTCCGTACAAGGAAGGCTACACTTCACACAAACACCTTAAGAAAACACTTCCTAACAGTTAAAATCTATACCCGTCGCTAGCAAATTTTTCTTTTTAAGAAACGCTTTTCCTGCCATTAACAGCCTATATTTCATATCCTCTGCACTTTGTCCATCATCAGTTAATTTTCTGTCCAAAGACCAAAATTCATCTACTACACTACTTTTGGTATGTTGTTCCCTAATCTAGTTTCCTGTGACCTGGTTAAACTACAAAAACAGAATGGGGCACAATGTGCGTGAAAAAGAAACAACTAAGAGCTACGTTGGTTGCTTGTGGTACAGACAGAGCAAGGTGGCCAAGAGACACTTTATTACCCTTGCCCTTAAAATCTGTATAAAAGGAGAAGTTGCAACAAGCATAAAGAAGAAGATGATGCAACATTAATAAATATCAAAAGGAAGCAATGAGAGACTTTAAAAATAATTTAGAGAGTTCACACAATTTCAGAAGAATGAAATGATTACATGTAGCATCTAATAATAATTAAGGAAAACAGACGTCGAAATTTCACCGAGAACTTATGCAAGGAGGAGAAAAGCGATTTAAATGAGCATTTTTTTATGTGACGTCCAGATATATCACTCAAGGAGATAATTAGTATAACGCGTATTATGTGACAGATCCATTACAAGATGAAAAGCGTCAAAGCTTTTCATATTTATAATTAAAGGAGATATCTGCTTTTAAAATCAGTCATTAGTTTATTGCAATATATGAAGTGTGATGGAGGTGAGTTATTGTGTCATTGCCGGCCACGGTTGCCAAGCGGTTCTAGGCGCTACAGTCCGGAGCCGCGCGACTGCTACGGTCGCAGGTTCGAATCCTGCCTCGGGCATGGATGTGTGTGATGTCCTTAGGTTAGTTAGGTTTCAGTAGTTCTAAGTTCTAGGGGACTGATGAGCTTAGATGTAAAGTCCCATAGTGCTCATAGCCATTTGAACCATTTTATTGTGTCATTAGGCATCGATAAAAGGCTATGATCCTTCTCTTTGCAAACTTGGTACACTTTGTGCATGAAAGGAGTTCTTCTGATGCGTTCCTAGTTGGTAAGCCCGGCGACCAGGTGGACACATGTAGTGCGCCCATGAGCGAGCGGCTGTCGCGCGCCTATGTCGGCACGCTTCACAGAGGGCAGGCCGTCAGAGGATTAGCGACAGCCGACGACGCTGCATACATCATCACGCTGCCAAGGGAAGCCGTGGAAATTCGCACGGATGGTAGCAAACCACCACTAACAATGCATAATTTCCTGAGGAAGGCTTTCTTTCCTACGTAAAAGAATGGCGTCGTTATAGGCTTGCATTGGTTTGGGTTGATTTGGTGGAGGAGACCAGTGATGTAATCGGTCTCATATGATTATGGAAGGATGGGCAAGGAAGTCGGCCGTGCGCTTTCAAAGGAATCACCCCGACATTTGCCTGAACCGATTTAGGGAAATCATGGAAAACATAAATCAGGATGGCCAGATGCTGTATTGAACCGTCGTCCTCCCGAATGCCTTTCCAGTATGCTAACCACTACAGCACATCGCTCGGTGTGTGGTCATAGGGAAATTGTTCTCTGGGTAGTAAATAAAACGGGAATGATATACTGCAGGAGTATACAGCTTACAAAGAAGAAGAACGTTTTCAAACATGTCGAAACGAAGACCACAAAAAGAATTTCGTAAATATGCTAAATATCTTATTTCAGAAGTAGGAGGTAGAATAACCATGAAACGTAAGAAAGGCCAATGATAAAGTAGGGGTTTGATGCTGAGAGGGAAGTACGGTAGGCCGAGGCCACTATGGTAACCGTGAGGCCGTCAGCACATTCCTAAGCGTGGCGTCTTCTGTCGCGTCCGAGTATAGCTGAGTATGGCGGCGTGTCTGTTTTCTGCCGTAACTGGAAATACGATGAGCTTCATTTTGGAGCAGATGTGCGCTACAGTGCGCTTATTCAAAGCGAAACTCGCGTTTCGTGGAAGTGTTTTTGGATGAAAGGGAAACTTTTCTGTGGCGTCGAAGTTCAATCGAATTAAAAGCGTAATGTGTGTCCCTGTGCAAGCTTACGTACTGCGTTCGAGAAATTTGTTATTATCTGCATTAGTCAGTTCATTCCCAGTAAAATTTTATTACTTTACAAAAATATTACGTGATCTAAGCCTGATACCCTTCAATCACTGTGTACGAGGGAATATAGTTTCTTTATTCCATTCAGACATTACTTACCAAATTATCTGCGTTAAAACAATTGTTTTCCCTCGTGTTTCCACTTGAATAGTTACAGGGACTTGTAAATTATCCAACAGACTGTTGCACTTTGCTCTGACTAATCTCAAAAGCCACACATTGAGGTGAAAAATGTCAAGGAATAGCGATATGCAGGTATACAGATGGCAGCAGTATCGTGTATGCAAGGTATAAAACGGCAGTGCATTGGTGGAGCTGTCGGGGGTTGCACCCCTCTACCATCCTCCACACCTACGAATCCTTACTCCGTCCAATCCTCTGCTATGCCCCCCCCCCCAAATTCTATAAGTCCCTCCAGACCATTGAGCATCATGCACTCTGCCTCGCCTTCTGTATACGCCTCCCGTCCCCCACACAGATCCTCTATGACTTCATTCCTTTCCCCTATCAGCTCTTATTCCTCGAACATATCCGCATACTCTACACCACCCGCCGCCTTGATCCCCCTCAGCCCCTGGTTGCTCCTCTCCTCTCCTGTCCCTGACCCCTGCCACGCCTCTTCACTGTTGTGTCCCCCCTACCCTCCATTTCTACACCCTTCATCTCCTTTCCTAAGATGGCTTCTATCAACACCCGCTCTCAGATGATGCCCTCTCTCTCTCAATTTATCCTTCCTATCAACTCTGATCCTCACCCCCTCCTTTCCTCCGTCCTTTCCCTGGGCTCCCTCTTCCCCCCTTCCATTCAGTTTCTCCCCACCTAACCTCTCCCTACCTCCCTTCTCCCCCTCCGCTCAGTTGTTTTTATTCCCCTCCTCTGCCTTCCCCACTCCCTGTCACGTCTGCCCAGCACCCCCCAATCCTCTTATGGGTCATCATCCTCCATTGGCTCCTTTCCCCCCTCCCCCCTTTGTTTTTCCTCACCTTCCCCCCTTTTTTATTTTCCCATCGTCTGTCCAGTTTCCCTCCACCTGCTCTCGGCTGTGGTATGTCATATTTTAGTCCAGTGTTCCAGTGAATGTTCAGTGTTGTTTCGTCTTTTCCCGTGTTGTGAAAAGAAACCATGCTGTCGCTGGGTGCGAATTTTATGTCTTTTGCGAACAGAAACCAGACTGTTGTCATGTTTTTTAATTGTCTGTCTATTATTTTACCTGTCTCCTTCATATGTATTTTATTCGTATCATCACCCCTTTGTTCTATGTTTTAAGTTCCACGATTTTTTTTCGCCATGTTACTCTTTTTCTCTGATTTTGTCACCTGTTTTTTCTTATATATTATCTTCTCCTTTTTAAAAACAAAGTCTGTAGGTTGAAGAGCGACATAGTAAGCTGCCGCCATCCCGCCCCCTTCAGGGGGATTCGAAATTCAATTTAAAAAAAGTGTCACTTGTACTCAGGTGATTCACGTGAAAAGGTTTCCGACATGATTATGGTCGCACAACGGGAATTAACACACATAGAACGCGGAATGTAGTTGGAGCTAGACACATTGGACATTCCATTTCGGAAATAGTCAGAAAATTCAGTATTCACTGATCCATAGTGTCAACAGTTCGCTAAGAGCACCAGATTTGAGGCATTACATCTCACCACGGACAACGCAGTGGCCGACAGCCTTCACTTAACGGACGAGAGCAGGGCGTTTGCGTAGAGTTGTCAGTAGTAACAGACAAGCAACACTGCGTGAAATAACAGCAGAAATCAAATTGAGACGTATGACAAACATATCTGTTAGTACAGTGAGGCGAAATTTGGCGTTAATGAGCTGTGGCAGCAGCCGACTGGCACGAGTGCCTTTGCTAACAGCACGACATCGGGTGCAGTGCCTGTCGCGAGCTCGTGATCATACTGGGTGGACCGAAGGCTACTGGAAAACCGAGGCCTGGTCACATGTGTCCAGATTTCAGTTGATGAGAGCTAATATGAGGGTTCTAATGTATATGAATTTCGTAGAACGTTTGTGGAGCAGTATCCAGAGATCAGTTCGAGCACAAAATCCCGCACTGGAAATGATGGACGACTTGTGATAGAGGCACAAAGTCTCAATATTTCTGTACGTAACTTCCAACGAATTACTGAGTCCATGCACGTCGAGTTCTTGCACCATGCCGGGCAAAAGAATGTCCGACGCTGTTTTAACAGGTATCTCACGACTTTTTCCACTTGTGTGTATTGAACACTCTTACTATAGTTAGCTCAGCAACTGTAAAAGTGTTTTTCAGAGACCAGTGGTATTGTCTTTTAATATGAGCTATGCTCTGGCAATGAAGGCTGCTCCATGATAAATCAAACCCTATTTTCAGATGAAAGGGTCTGTGGACAAAAGCCGAGGTGCTTGGCGCTGAGCAAGTCTTTTCTCAACCACGCCAACAACAAGACTGCACAGATTTCCTGCTTATTGCTGGCAATCACCTTAACCATTGGGCCTTGCGAGCAATCCTACAGTACTATCATTTCATTCAAACTGATGCCACACGAACATTGTCACCTGTTTTTGTTATGTACGTCTCTTATCCTGTAGTAAGCCACCGTCTCCCCATACACTCTGTTCCCCAGTCGGTGTTGTCCTGACATACACAGGCGGAGTATCTCTGATTCCTATTATCTGGAAAACAAAGGTGGAAACGTAAGAGAAGGTGGAAGTTTGGAACAGGCGTGGGAACATGGTGAGGCGGCCACTTGCGATAAGCAAAAAATTCGCATTTTAGTCCCAGTTTGACACAGATTGTCAATGTTCACTACAAGCAGAGGTGTCCTATACTGTCATTGGAAGATAAAGAACAAAATCAAAATAGTGAGATATACACACCACATTTTCTTAATCCATTGCCACATATCATTTTGTTTGTCGTGCCCTCATTATTATTATTTATTCTACATCTCGTTTCGATTATTATTTCTTCTACATCTCGTTTCGAGAACCATCATCGACTTTCGTTCACAGTTCTTTATTCGTATAACATCAACGGTTTGTGATGGTGTTATCAGTCAAGACCGTATCCTGGACCCAATCCCGCCAGAATTAATTTGGAGGATAGAAAACCATCTTCGCAAACAGAAATGGCTTGAAACATTGCTACGTTCATTATCTTTTGCGAAGAATTTAGTTTCATAGCGTGTTTCTCATAGAACTGCATTGATAGATTCATGTGTCTACCCAACTGAATAGTATTCACACTCTCAACCTAGAAATGGATGTAGAATATCACCCTGAACCATACCTACGCTGACATAAAAAATTTACAAAAACAATAACATTTTCTGGCAACTATAAGCTCTGCTCTACCAAAAAATACTACAAAGCGACATTAGACTTCTCGATTATGACGCATGGATTATTCATGTGGAAAATGTGTCTGCGTAATGAAGGAACTCACCGTAGGCGAGAGACGGTAGCAGCATCCACAGGCGGAGTGGAGCGTGGAGTCGTGAGGGGCGCAGCCTCAGCACAAGCTGGGCAGGGATCGTCGCGGTCGCCGTGCGGCACACTGGTGGTGCTAGTGGTGGTGGTGGTGGCGGCGGGGGCGGCGGAGGCTTTGGTGGCCGATCTGCTATCTCCAGAGGCCGGCCTGCTGCACAGACAGACTCTTCTTTGGATAGTGCATTCAAGCGTAGTATGCAGGAAAAGTCGCCACAGGCAGTGCTGCTGAGGGGATGCACTCACACTAACTATAAAACACACATTTACAACGACAGTAGCGCATCCGTTAATATCAACGACGTACCACTGAGCAAATAGGATTGCTTCCGACGTGTTCCCCACACTAGCAGCTTAGATCAGCAAAAATTGACTTGTTGGAAATGAACCACAAATGAAGGGTACATACAGCGTGGGGCAACTGAAAGTGGCCCAGAAGAGTGAATACGATTAGACGTTAGTGGCAGCATTAATGGAGGAGAAAAAGGCCTATAGGCACTTGCAACAGAGTAAATGCACACACAGCCCACCGAACCTCGGAGCACGTTTACACAATCTTCATCCGTGACAGAGTTGTTTGCACGGAGTAATCCAGTCGCGGCCCTAGCTGACCAGCCAGGTCACCTGATCTGACAGTGTGCGATTACATTGTGTGGGGAGCCCTGAAGTCTAAGGTATATCGCAACAACCCTCATAATCTTCGAGAACTGCAGCAGAACATGTCGGGTGAGACTGAAAAAATTCCAGAAGTCCAGCTTCAATCCGCCTTCTGAAACTTGCTGACCAGGGCCCAAAAGTGCCAAGAGACGAGTGGTGGACACTTTCAACATCTGCTGTAGTCAGATTAGTACTGCATTTCCTTTCCTCTGCTGCTTTTCTTTGTACCCTGGAACACTGTCCTCCGACCCACTTCTATTTTCATTTGGTTCAAATGGCTCTGAGCACTATGGGACTTAACAGCTGAGGTCATCAGTCCCCAAGATCTTAGGACTACTTAAACGTAACCAGCCTAATGACATCACACACATCCATGTCCGAGGCAGGATTCGAACCTGCGACAGTAGCAGTCACTCGGTTCCGGACCGAAGCGCCTAGAACCGCTCGGCCACTCTGGCCGGCCCACTTTTATTTGCCGGACCCTGCACTAGGTTCTACAGTATCACTGGGGTGATATGACAACTATTGGTTAGCAGTGTTTGAACATATAAGAACAGCAATCGCACAGAAATAATGTCGTCCATAACCTTTAAATGTACTTAACATGGTACTGTGATCGACAGATGGTGTAAGTAGCTAGTTTGTCAGCTACCACGGTATGGGTACCACAGATGCTGCTAAAAATCTCTTTGTATTTTACGTGTCTGGTGTGTACAAGGAGATCAAAATGACTTTAATATACGAAGAATGATAGAAAACGATTAATTACATCACTGACATGATGTTGCCAGAAGTCGTTAGCATGTGCAATATTCCTTCGAGGAACTGATAGTGATCGGTTTCCAAGAGAGCAGAGACTCTAATTACTCACCCTACAATACACAAAAACTGATCATTGAGCAATAGAACTAGATACAGATCAGCTAATAGTTACCTTTAATGAGCTTCCAGCGCCGAATCGCTTTCTACTGAGTGCTGTTCCACCATTGTCAAGTAATAGGTGCCTGCTGTAAGAGTTTTCCTTGATATTAGTATTTCAATAAAAATATGAAAAGCTGCAAAGGTAGGGGATAATGGATGCCTCCTTAAAGCATGATTGGTTTACAAATGTCCCACGATATAAAGGAAATGAGGCAATGAGATTCTCTTGAAAGTGAACGAAAAAGGGGATTTCCTCATTTTAAAATGTTTTAAGACCGTTTACACACATGGTTGATCGCACACCGCAGCTGTCGCTCGTTTAGCCCGCGGGAATTGCAAGGCACGTCTAGCAGCGTACCCGGCGCAGTGGATCCGCCCCCGCTGTGACGCGTGGTAAGGCCTTCGTGTCGCTCGAGGCAGAGGCTCAATGTGGAGGCTGTACGTTTGGTCTCGCCCATCCACCCTCTGAGTGGACAGATGGCCTCCACTTCAGCAGCTCCGAGCGACTACACAGTGGGAGGGTTCTGCTAGTTATCAGGAGTTCCAGCGTTCGGCACACGATGGAACCGCTTGGGGGAATAGCGTCCAGGGCTGGAAGGACATGCAATACGCACTCGGTACGTCTGCTGGGGAGTCTCATCCGAGATGCTGCGGAGGCCCTGCCGTGCATGAAGGGTAGAGTCACCAGCAGGTTGTGACTCACGTCGTTGGGTTCTGCGACCATGCTCACATTATATACGGGCGGGGGCGGCTGGCGGTTGTGATGAAGACCGCTGTCCTCGCACGCGGAGTGTGAGCAGAGCTCACGATTTGCAGCCTTTGTCCTAGAAGTGATCGGGGTCCTTCGATTTGGAGCCGAGTGCACGGTCTCAACCAAAGACACACGCGATTCTGTGACTACCTTGACTGCACATTTCTGGAGCTTCGCTATGGAGTGGAGATTTGTAGTATTCCATTAGACAGGGAAGGGCTGCGCTACCCAAATGGAATTGTTACTTGTGTGCCAGAGTATTTGTGGAGTGCACATGGGTGTTGCTTTTTTTTAATTTTTTTATTTATTTTTTTAGGCATAGTGGTATTTTCAGGTCCTCTGATGAACGTTTATTAGTCAATACGCTGAGAGCGAAATCAGACAACATACAAAATTTTAACAGTAAATTGCCGAAATATTCTTAGCAGAGTTCCTGCAAGAAACTTTTCTCGCTCCAATTAGTATTGAAACCCAGAGCTGGCTGAAACATGCACTTGAAAGCGCTGATATATTTAGCAAAGCATGGAATGTATATCGAAACGACAGATTAGGTTGCATAGGAGGGGGAGTGTTCACTGCAGTATCCAAAAATATTGTGTCTGTCAAGTCAGAAATTAACACTGACTGTGAAGTTACCTGGACACTTGTTTCACGTCTAAGTGATCTCATGTCTACAATGTTTTCAGCGGCCACCCAATTCCGCCGTGCCACTTATAGAATGATTCAAACAAAGTCTTCATTCAGACAGTGGAAATACCTAGGTCGTGAAATATTACTTGGAGTCGACTTGAACCTACTGAGTATACATTGAGGCGTCTGGAAACCTCTGCAGGTGGTACGGATAGACTGTCTTATGAATAGTTTTTAACATGTTTCCCCAAAATTGTCTTGAGGAGCTAGTCCGACTGCCAACACGCAGTGGATATATGATAGACCTTGTAATATGAAACAGACCTGAAATTATTGACGGTGTCAGTATAGGCACAGGGATTAGTGACCATGATGTCATCAAAGCGACGATGATTATTGAAGTTAATAAATCCATCAGGTAGGCTAGTAGATTGTTTTTGCTGGAAAGAGCAGATAAGCAGTTTTAACATCCAAAATAGAAGTGAATGGACACCATTTAGTTCCAGTTTGATGGACGTCGAGGAATTATTGGCAAAGTTTAATAGAACTGTTAATCGCGGCCTGGAGATATATGTGCCGAGAGAATCGATTAAGGACGGAACAGACCCACCGTGGTTTAATGACAGAGTTCGGAAATTGCTGAGGAAGCAGACAATGTTTCACTCTCGATTCAAAAGAGTTCACGCAAATGATGACATCCAAAAGTTAGTAGAAGTCCTATACAGTGTAAAGATCAGTGCGTGAAGCATAAAACTACAACCGCCACATATTAGTGAAAGTTCTTTCCGACAACCTACGTAAAACCACTAGACGTGTGGGAAGCTTTTGCCAGCCATTTATTGGCCAATGTGTTGTGGTAACAGAAGACAACAAAAGGAACACCAAAGTTATAAACCTCACAATTAAGAAATCATTCAAGTTCCCGTGTGGACCACATAGTAATAGGTGTTTCTTGCGCAGCGAACCAACTGAAAGAGTTGAAAATAAAAAAGTCGCCAGGTCTGGATGGAATCCTAATTCGGTTTTAAAGGGATTAATCAATGGCAAATGCCACTTACTTAGCTTGCATTTATCGCAAATGTTTCACCCAGCGCAAAGTAGCAAACGAGTGGGAAAAGGCGCGGGTGACTGGCATATACGAAAAGGGCGAATGATTGCACTCACAAAATTTCAGACCAGACATCGGTTTGCTGCTCTATAATATTTTTCTCAGTCCGAATGTAATAAATTTCCTTCATCTGGAAGAATTTCCGTCCACAATCATCTCTGATGCAGAAAGCACCTGGCGTGCGAAAGTCAATTATCAGTGACGACATTGCTGTTACCCGTGACGTCATCATCCTTATCAGCGGGAAGCCGTGACCCCTTGCCCGCCCGTTATCTCCAGATAATGAGAATCCAAGATCACGGAAATAGCACAACTGCGTTACTGGAGAATTAAAAACCACGTGACCCTCCCCACGGCCTCCAGACGATGCCATTGCACTTCTCCTTATCTCCTGCGACTTTAAAAATCCAAGATATCGGAAATAACTGAATTTGGTTAATGAAACATGTAAATCTCTTCTCTCCTTATATATGTAAACAGATCGTCTGTGTGCTTTATTCCCCATCCCTTCGCAGTTTTCCAACCAATCAAAACGTAGTTTAGAAAATGGCACCAGGTGGGAAGTAAATATTGATAATCGCATTACGTGCCTGAAAGTCAAAGATATAAATGGCATAAAAGTAGAGCTAAATTATTTATGTACACATGAATTGTGTTTTTATTCCCGCTTCGAACTCCCGAATCACACATCCGAATATTGCATTGAAATGGCTTCAGATATGTAATTAAAAATTATATATTCTCCACTTAAAATGACGGATATGTGTTTGTGCACATCTTCTATCTCTAACCAGTGAGAGTATAGTATTTGGAAATGATACCAGATATGAAATAAAAATTACGTGACTTCTACTTGAAAATTAAAGAGAGTTATCCATAAATCTTTTGGAAATCAGGTAACTCTCACATACAAATAAAATGAGGTGTAAACATGATATCACATTACTTTATTTACGTAACATCCATTTGTGTAGATATATTCTGCTCCTCATTCCAAGCATTCAGAGTCTAAAATTAAAAATTGCGGCAGGTATACAGTGAAAAAGAAAATTACGTAACCCTCGCCTGACATCTCAGACATGTGTTAATACACAATATACCACCCATGTCTCGTTATTCAATGTAAACTCTTTTAACTTTTACGTAAAACTTTAAATACCGCATCTGTGAAGCTCATTCGTCAGTGACTCCGTTCGAGTCTCCGTCCGAGTTCTAATTTGCCAAGAAGTTTCATATCAGCGCACTCTCCGCTGCAGAGTGAAAATCTCATTCTGGTTATGCCCAAACATTTAAACAACGTGACTGTGTCAAGTAGGTCACTACTAATGACGTATCCGAACATTACAGGTTTGTTTTTCTTCTCAACCGCATTAACGCACATTTTCCTACATTTACAGCAAGCTGCGATTCATCACATCAATTAGAAATTTTATCTAAGTCAACTTGTATCCTCCTACAGTTACTCAACTTCGATACATTTGCTGTACACCACAGCGTCATCAGCAAACAACCTCTGAACGCTGCGCACCCTGTCGGCCAAATCGTTCACGTTATACAGAATAGTAGCGGTCCCATCACTTCCCTGGGGCAGCACTCTTTACGACACCCTTGTCCTTGATGAGGACAACATACTGGAAATGACTAGAATGGCCATTCCTACGGCTACAGGCTTGTCGAAAACAATGTTAACTCTTATTATTTCAGCTGCAGCTAAATTTTCATTAAAATTAATATTACGCTGCGCGTGAGATTAGGTCTTGTGATCAGAGGAGAAGGTCCGTATCTTCCTACCAGCTGCATGTTGCTTATCTTCCGCACGTTTTGAACAGTTTTTACGAAAACACTTTATTCATCAGCTTGTAGGATTTTTTTTTAGAATTCGTTGTTTGCGTTCATGCATTTCTCAGCATTAATAACTACATACATTTCCATCCAGTCTGACTGACGGAATGACGATATCCACCGAATGTTTTGGAAAGTAGGTTTACTTTTAAAGCACGACCTTACATTTATGTTTTGAATTACATACTTTTTTCTTATTGTACAATGTGGGAATGAGTTTCATATTAACGCCGAGCTTCTTGTTGCTAGGTGGTGGTACAATTTCCTCCGCAGATAAACGTAGATCAGTTTAGGAAATCCTCTACATGGATCCATGAAAACTCGGAGCCTGGTATGTGTTGCATAGTAGCCCAGTAGTAGCGGTTGATAAAATTGAGGAGTATAATATAAAACTCATCCTTATTTTCGCCATAGTCAGTCATGCACTTGTTGTTTGCAAGTGGATGCCTATGGGAGCCGTGAACAATACCACCTTTGGTGCCGCTCTCAACAAATTGTAATTGCTCTGTATGTGTAAGAAGTTGTAATTTTCCCTTAGTTGTTTTCAGCAACGCGTCCCGTTCCCAGCCAGATAAGGTCACATGAAAGGAAAAATGTAGTTCGTATATTTTAAAACAGAAAATGCAGAAATATTCATATACATTGCGAGAAGTAAGACACTTTTCAAATAAAATTCTGAATAATCTGCCAAGGCCCTGCATTCTAATATGTTCCAAACTGTGCCTTCCCTTTGGTAATTCTGTTCTTTGATCGATGGTTTACCGCTCATCAAGCTTCTGAAGACGTCTATCGGTAGTAACTGTTTCTCCATCAAACTGGATTGAGCAGTTACGCGGTCGTAGGGAAAGACATCTTCGTACTGATTGAATTAAACTTCCCGATGTTGGTGAAATAGTCTCTTCATTCTTTAAATATTAGATGCATTTTTCCAGAGAGCACGCCATGAAGTTGAAAGAATTCGTAAAGCATAATTTCACGAGAGCGTGCTGAAAAGTTTGTTAACATTCTACATCATTATGCTTCATGTCTATATATCTATTTCTGAAAATAGTCATCCTAAAGACATTCACGTTTCTCCTAACGAGAGACCACTTTGTTGCCATGGTCACTGTAGAATGTTTGACTTTGTTGAGGGAGCCACAACCTCATCTCTGCTTGCATCACTTCAACATTACCAAAGTTCTCTAAGATTTTCTTTACGTTTTCCAAACATACTGAAATCGGATGGAACCTAGTTGAGACTATACGGAGGATGACAAATGAAAGATAATCCAAGGTGTCGCACTGTTGCAGATGTCGCAGCGCTCTTGTGTAGTATGCCATTAACACGCTCCAGAAGAGGGGCTCCATATGTAGCCGAACTCTTCGAATTCCTGCTTACATTTTTTTCTGAGGGTCTCGCAGTATCTTGCAGAGTTTATGCTGGTGCCTTTTTGAGCATTAATTCCAAGTGCACGACACGCTGAATATTCCAGAACACTGTGAGCATGAGTTTTCCTGGTGATGGAATGGTCTTGAACTTTATTGGAATTGGTGATTCTTTGTGACAGAACTCCGTTGATGTTCTCCTGTTTTAGGGTCAAAATGGTGACCCTAGCTTTCGATAGCTGTCACAATGTTGTTGAGGGACTCCTGACCCTTACGCTACATACGCAAAATATATTGTTGACAGTTGTCTAATCTCCTCTCTTTAATGTCAGGACTGACCATTTGAAGCATCCACCGTGCGCACAGTTTTTTGTTCTGTTATTCTGCAATGATGGCCTGCACATGCTCTTGTCATGTGGTACATCTACATGGGAGCTGCGTCTGTGCTATCCGACGGTGTTTCCTGGTCACTTCATCAAGCCGAGTGCGGTGGGTGTCGTCGGTTGCCGTACGCGGCCCTTCACTCCTGTCTCTGCCACACACCGTCCTGTTACACGTCACAATTCCGAGCACTTCAGCGGAAGAGGTTTGCAATTTGCATCAACAAAGCGGCAAAGTGACCGATAATATGCGTGACATCGAATACCTCAACAGATAATGAGAACATAATTCGGAGGCATTACTTTTCATCACGGCCTCCAATGTCGGCAGAGAACCACAGTTATAGATTTAATGAATGTTTTGCATTTTTCCATTTTATCTAAACACAGAAACATGGCCATCATTCATTTTAGCTGCCTCTACCACTTTTGCGCAGATGTTCGTGATTATGAAATTTTGCGTCATATTTTGTTAGATTGTGAAACATAACAGACATTGTAAAATTAGGTCCATAATTTACATTACAGCTTTCACGCGTGACATCACAAAATCGGCCTGTACAATTGCAGTGATACCCGTGTTTCAAATCTGTATTCTTGAAGCATTCTTTGCAGATGCGACAAATTTCTCGTATTTGAAATGCTTCTTCGACTTCAGCACTAATAGTCATCTAGTTGTTCTGCAACAGATAATTATGTAGTCGCTCTGCAACGTGATAAAACTGGTTAGTTAAGCACTCCATGTAATGGGCATCCCGTACAGGTGAAACTCTGAAATTCCTCACTACAACTGCGGTGCACGTAGAGAAGTGTACTATATGGTTCATGTGCACGAATTTCGTCACGAACACCTGGTTGCAAGAAGCATTCGATGTCTGCTTTACTGAAAAAAGTGTATTTTTTATTTTTTCCTATACGAGTCAGATTTAATGAACTCTTTCTCAGCTTGGGGAATTATAGTTATTACTGCTTTGACTATCATCAACCTACTAAATACGTTGCCAACTTCTCTTTAGAACGAAAGTAGCGAAAACGCCGTTTCCGAACTTCAATTGCAAACAGTGATGAGCAGTTCACTCATGCTCAGAATACTGTGCATCGTACACATTAACAGATACATTTTAAAATGTTTTCTCGAAGGTTCATTTCAGAACTAAATCTGGAGGGGGATTCTCCAGGAAATTTCCTCTGCTGAATCAGTTATTGTGTGTACTGCAGAAACTTCATAGATTCGGTGCCGGACCACAGATCTGTAAAATTAAATGAAAAAACAGGTATTCTTCGATCGACAAACAAAATGGTTGACTGACAGACTGGAAAAGCAGCAGAATATTTACGATGGTTTATGTTGGATTTCCCACTTTGCTGTCTCAACTCGCAACTGTTCCAGTGAAGTTAACCTTCCGACAGTTCAGCATCAACAGAAAAATTGTAAGTGAATTTTCTTGTTTTTGTACTCATCTCTCCCTGATACGTCAGTACATATTTCTTATCCCATGGCTGAATCAGGCATTGTGCAATCACATTCCCAGAAACGTTAACTCCCCACAAATTCCATACACCTAAGCAATCTGAGACAAGAAACAGGCAAGTTGAGACTTGATCCCAAAGGTTTTTGCTAGGACTTATCTTCTGTTTGCAGAAAACTTCAGGCTGTCTGTCTAAAAGCAAAAGGAAGCATACTGCGCTAAAACAAATCTTTGTGAACCAGACTTAAAGTCAATATTTGTTTATATACACAAACTTCAATGAAAGTGAACCCCCACACAAAGAATTCCAAAGACACTGACTGTGTCAAGGTGATGTAGCACATGTACTGTGTGATGTCATGAGTCTCGTTCTTGTTAAAGAAATTCACTTGTCTAACACGCGTTGTAATATTTCCACAACAAAGCGGTGCATTCTACGGCATGTTAACCACGCTGATGACCTTGTGAGATGATAAGATGACATGTGTCTGTTTTAAAGATACAATCGCACCAAAATGCATTGGCACACGTGCGTATTTCTCGTTGCTGGTTACAATCGCAGCACCTTCCGGTACACAGCACATGTACGTTCTACCTCACATACCAGACATTACAATTCTACCACAGTGCCTACCATTAAGAAATAAATGTAGTGTTAAGGGCAAACTAGTATCTCCTCTGCACACAAAAAGTATTGGCACAGAGCGTGGCTTCTCTATATGTTGCTGGGTTTTCAGGTGCCGGAACGCCATCTGCTGACACAATAGACACTGCGTGTTGTTGGCGGCCCAATCACTAGTGTGATGCTGTATTGTCCGATAGTGGTCAGCATGGGGCCCGAGAAGAAGCAACGTTCAGTGGCGTTGCATGAGAGAGTGGCATTGCTCCATTCACAAGGGAGAAGCTATCGACAAATCGAAGCAGAGGTGTCTGTTACCTACACCACGATACGAGCCATCATTCAGAAACGTAAAGAGACTACAACAACAGTGAATAAGTGTCGTGCTGGACGTCCAAAAGTACTTACAACACGGAAGGAATCTGCTACAAGTGCAGTAACTATTGCTGAGGTTGTTCAGACAACGTCCGACAAGACAGTTAGAGTCCAAACCATACGAAATGTATCGAATGAGGCTCACATGCATGGACGTTCTCCCAGGTAAAAGCCATACATACCGGAACTCAACCGGCAGAAACGCCTGCAGTTTGCCAAGGACTACATCAGCAAGCCGATGGAGTTTTGGAACACTGATATTTGCGATGATCGAAGTTCAATGTGTTGTTCGGATTTGATGCAAGAAAGAATGTTTGGCGCAACCAAACCACGTCGACACCAAATACTTGCATTCCATAGTCAAACACGGTGGTAACAGAATCATGAACTGGGGCTGTATGGCGGCGTCCGGAAATTGAAATCTAGCTATAATTCACGGTACAGTGGATGATATGAGATACAACGACGAGTTGCGAGGTAATTAGTGCACAGACATTGGGTCTTACTGCGGTGTCTCATTCCCATCAAGTCAACGACCCGGAACATACCGACATGAAAACCCAGGGAGTGGTTACTGTAAAATGCCCCCAGAAGAGTTCTAACAGTACCTCAGAGCCCTGGTTTGAACCCTATTGAGAACCTGTGGGCTCATCTTGACACAGAAGTCAGAAAAAGGTGTCCGTCCGGTAAAAACGACTTGGAGGAAGTGCTCCAGGAGGAATGGTCGACAATTTAATACAAAGCATTCCTAGGTGTTAACGTGCCGTTATAGATGCTACAGGCATGCACACTAGCTACTAGAAGGTGAACATCAATTAAGAAAACGAACACACTGTCCGATTTATTCGCGTGTGCCAATACTTTTTTGGATGCAGGAAAGCAATATTTATTTTCATAACACTGTATGTTACTCTACGGGCAGGTGATTTGGACATATTTGTAACCTATGTAATGTAAGGTGGCACGTGTCTGGGTTATGTTTTGAAATATATGTTTCGTTTAACCTAAAACCACTAAAATGCAGCTGTGCCAATACTTTTTGGTGCGTTTGTACCTCGAGATGTAGACGTCTGTGGTTTTGGAGACGTCTCAACTTTCAGTCAATGGGGAATATTATCATCTGTCCCTTTCGATAGCTACACTGTAAAATTAGACAGAGTGGAGGTTTCTGCTCCACAATTTGCACATATATACAGCATAGGCACATATATACAGCATAGCTTCATATACATGTATACGTAGTGAGTCTACTCACGGCAGGCAGCAGTCGGCGGACGCATCAGACGGGCTACTTGAGGGAGCAGCCACGAGCGCCGCGGCTACGGCAGGAGCCCGGCTGTGTTTGCTTTGCAGATGAGTGGCGGCCGTCTTCTTCTTGTCTCCAGCGGCTGGCGGGCTGCGGAAAGAGACAAAAACAATGGTTCAAATGGCTCTGAGCACTATGGGAGTTAACGTCTGCGGTCATCAGTCCCCTAGAACTTAGAACTACTTAAACCTAACTAACCTAAGGACATCACACACATCCATGCCCGAGGCAGGATCCGAACCTGCGACCGTAGCAGTCGCGCGGTTCCAGACTGTAGCGCTTAGAACCGCTCGGTCACTCCGTCCGGCGAAAAGAGACAGTAGTGACGCACCTGGAGAGGGGTACCTGTTTGGTCATGAGGGGCCGGGTACGAGGTAAGGGCGGTATATCAGCAGTTTGTTGTGCAGAAGGGGGGGGGGAGAGAAGGATGGGGTAAGGACGGTAATACTACAGTTCTAGAATTGCAATCAAACCCGCACTTACCTCCGTGATGAGAGTTATGAAGTGGGTCGAAGGAGAATACAGTTCTCCATATTTCACATCTGTTTCACTGGAATCCAATCCAGTAATATCCGCAATGTCAGTTTCTAAATCAGTGTCGTCGTTAGGTGTTGCACATTCACGTCCAATCTCCAGACCAGCATGCATCTTATATTCTTCTCAGTCGGGCTCACAGCATAGAATACGTCATAAAAAGAAGATTTCTAGTAAATAATTCCAAGTAAGCTGTAAAAGGTTTAATTAGGAATCCTTCTTTGCTACAAGCTTGTTTCGGCTATAGCGCCATTCTCAGGTACACCTGTAGACATCACGTTTGGTAAGTGTACTTAAGTTTATAAAAGTTGTAGAGAATGTTCAGTTTATACACATACTGACATGTAGTTGGGACAGATATACATACTGCAGTAGTGAGTAAACTGTTGACTGCTTATTTGTTTCTGGGTCGTTATTACCAGGTAAATTTTGTTAACATAGAATACTCCCTTTGATGCTTTACGTTTACACTGTGGCCTTTGCTAGTCGGTGATGTTAGTAACGTTTCATTTCTATTATAAATCCCAGTAAACATGACACCAGAGATAGCCATGGATACCAGTGATAACAAAATTGTAATAGAAATGAAACGAAAATGTCACTAACTAACAAAGATTGCATTGTGCAGATAAAGCTTTAACGAGAGTAAACTGTCATTCCAGCAGTCAAAAGTATCTCAAGAAAGTATCCTATACAAACAAAAGTTACGTAATGAGAGCGATCTACCAACAAACAGACAGTGGACAGTTTACTCACTGATGCAATATGGGGATCTGTTCCAACTAGATGTAAGTACATATACAAACTGATGTTCCTGTACGACTTTCATAATCGAAAGTAGACTCAACAAATGTAACATGAGAATGGGGCCATAGCCGATACTAGATTGTAGTAAAGAAAAAGGACTACTGATTAAACTAACTTACCTGGAATTATTCATTACAAAGGGAAGACTATTATTATGTTTCCTGCAGTGGCTTTCATTAACTCATCTCTGTGGCTGCATTTACATTCAATGCATTTTACATGTCCACATGGATCTAACATATCATGTAGAGTATTATTCGATAAAGTCTAATTGGTTATTTGCTTTAGAAAGAAGCTCTGCAGATTCAAACCGCAGTGCCATTACGAGGGACTCAAAGAGTGTATGCCTTACGAATTGAAACCTCGCCTGTTTTAAAACGACACTTTGGCTTATTATACGCAATTATTAAAAGCTGAGTTCACTTTAACTTCGCCTAACAGGTGAGTTGCATAGTGGGGGCTTTGTGTGTCTGAATAATATGATGCGGTGCGTTGTGAATATTGACAACATTATCTCCTGCGATAACAGTAAACAGTGCACTTCCAACCATTTCTGTAAATTATCACTATTGTGATGGCCTTGGGATTTAGATTTTGAGTGAAAATATAATATTACTTCGCCTATGAGAATCTCGCTCCTACAACATGGATAACAGTAGCTCCTTGGTCGCCAGTCAGTGTTTACATCCGGAGCTTTCTAACACACCAACACTTTTCCTTGGTGTAATGTATATGTAAGTACGTTCCGTCGGTGAACAGAAACCACTTTTTGCCCTTAAAATAGTTTGCTCTCAAGTAGCCAGCACACTTCTCATCAAAGTCTGAATGGCCTGTTAGAGTGTATCTCATATTTTTATATTTTTACAAACGGAAATCCTCTAATTTTGAAATGTAATTGGACGTTTGTCTTCACCCCCGGAAATTCGACTTAGTATTTCAAAATACTAGTACCTTTCTCAACTATCAAATTAGGTTCATCTGCTCGAGACCCTGTAATATTTTCTTAGACTAAATGCTCTATCGAAATCATATAAAGAAACAACATTTCTAGAATACCTTTGTTTTCTTGTTTTTCCCTGGTTCTTCCGTTTCCTTTAAGTTTTTCAAGATGTATTTCAGCCCACTTTTGCCATTCGCGAAATTGCATTCTGTAGACGTATCATTACATAGTTCTGCTTCTTTCTTCTTGGCAAAATGTTGCAGCGTTGAATATAATCTATTTTTCACCTGAATGTGTCCACATTCACGACATCTTCCTGCACGTCCTCGGGTAGAAATGAATTTGAACCACATTGCGCTACACTACTGGCGACATTTCACGAGGACACTCACTCTCCTGATATTACATGCAGAACAAACCTGAAGGCATCGATGGCACATTTCGTTTTACTGAGTCTCTTCGCTAGCACAATTTCACCGAGTGTGTCCAATAACAGCCACACGAAGTACCGGGTGATCTAAAACTCAGTATAAATTCTAAAACTTAATAAACCACGGAATAATTTAGATAGAGAGGTAAAAATTTACATACATGCTTGGAATGACATGGGGTTTTATTAGAACAAAAAAATAACACCCCATATTGCTAGACGCGTGAAAGATCTCTTGCGCGCGTCGTTTGGTTATGATCGTGTGCTCAGCCGCCACTTTCGTTATGTTTGGCCTGCCAGGTCCCCAGACCTCAGTCCGTGCGATTATTGGCTTTGGTGTTACCTGGAGTCGCAAGTGTATCGTGATCGACTGACATCTCTAGGGATGCTGAAAGAAAACATCCGACGCCAATGTCTCGCCACAACTCCGGACATGCTTTACAGTGCTGTTCACAACATTTTTCCTCGACTACAGCTATTATTGAGGAATGATGGAGGACATATTGAGCATTTCCTGTAAAGAACGTCATCTTTGCCATGTCTTACTTTGTTATGCTAATTATTACTATTCATATCAGATGAAGCGCCATCTGTCGGACATTTTATCATCGATTTGTGGTTTTTTTTTGTTCTAATAAAACCCCATGTCATTCCAAGCATGTGTGTCAATTTGTACCTCTCTATCTACATTATTCCGTGATTTATTCAGTTTTCAAATTTGTACAGACTTTTTGATCACCCGATACATCCAGACCATACCGTTCGACAAAATGAGAAAGTGAACAGGTGGAAGAGTGGAGAGAGAATCGATGGGCTCCTCAGATGCAGCAGGGGTCCGGAACTGTTTGTTGTGGTCGCTGTGGGGATGAATAGCGTTGCTGTTCCTGTTGCCTGACGAGACGCGGCTGTGTAGAGTAACAGTGCTTGCGAATCTGTAGTCCTCAGGATGCCTTACTACCGACATTTTTGCTGATGGACTGTCCACACACAAAAAATAAAGCACGAACGCAAGGCAACGGTAGGTGAATGACATTCCATTTGGCTACTCAGATTACTCACTGCTTCTCATGGGTTTTCCACACAAGCGGTGGAGAATATCATGTCGCGGTCAGTTCGAAATGAAGCACACATGAAAGGATCGGAAATGGAGTGATACCAGTATTACAGAGCACAACCGTTCGAATACAAAACAACTGTGCTTCGCGTAAGCTATCGCCAACACATTGGTCAGCTTATAAATAGCCCAAAGATCAATAGTAGGCGCTGGATTAAGTGCACCTCTCAGAAAAGAGGCCAAAGACACACTCGCAAGCAACGCGCTGCAGCGCCCTCTCGACCGCGGGAATCCATCCCCACTGCTGGCTGTAGACCCTCAGTCACTAGCTGAGTTACTCTTACTGACTCATTCTAGTTGGCGTCTGTCATTCATTGCAGAGCGGTCTTCGGCTTCGACAGTACATAGCAACCAGAGTAATCTTTATAGAGGGACGTGTACTTAACCAGCAGTGACGCTAACGTGGACTTTTAATGAAGAGCTTGTACCACAACACATGGACTCTGTTAAAGTTCAGTAGCACCTACCTGTTCAAGTAAATAAAGAACTGTCTTAATACAAGTCTGCATAAATGTTGTAGTAAGAAGATATCAGTCACCAAACTCCATCGCCCTTTCCCCCTTACATCCTACGGAACAAGACTCTACAACAACAAGCTTTATATACAGGGTGAACAATAATAAAACCGGCAGACACTGCAGACACGGCTTTCAGTCTGGAAATGGAAGAAACACGTCGTATGATCATATCTCCGATAATGCAACATTGTCACGATAGATGGCGCTGGCGAATAAAGGCTCCTGTGACCAAGCCTTGTGTCCCTTGTGTGTTACAGGCTTTATGATTTACACAGCATAGTGTAAAGAGCAAAATGGTCCAGTATTCATGTCGAGATCAAGGCGAGATGGGGTTTGTCTAAGGCCAACCAGATGAAAACGATCCAGAGGCAGCACAGCTATACCGAAACAAGTACCCTTTGGACACCAAGCACACCACAAAACTTTTTTAAGCTCTTTTTGGGCATTGGTATCCTTTCAGGGAGACGAACGTCCACGAAGGGCGTGGAATATGCATATACCAGTTTTCGTCAACCGGATTCTACACGATTTTGAAATGAACCGTAGTTCAAGTTCCAAGCATGTGGCCTGCCAACATCGTTATACCGAATTACGACAATGTGTACCCTGCATAACAACCGCAGCTACTCCTATCATCTGCAACGAGTACGAAGATTACCCTTTACATGAAGGATTTTGTCCAGAGTTTTGCACCAGATCATCGTAATTTTGGGATACATGTCATGAGTTGTCCTTACCGTCAGAGCAGCCTTTACCAGATTTGGCAACATCAGTACATAATCGTCATCTGTGGGCTACTGACAATCCTCAGAGAATAGCTGAGGCGTCTCCTTGGATTTTTACCCGTGGGCGCATCTGAAATGCGTTGTGTACGCTGAAACAGTTTTTAGTGTACCGATCGTTGAAGTTAATGCTCAAGACGCATATGACATTATTTGGAATGAGACCAGACTGTGCAAACTGTGCGACAATCCAGGATTCAATTTGTGAACGCGTGCATTGAGTCCCATGGAGACCACTTTGAACATCTGGTGACGTGGATGCGTTGCAGCTCTGTACTGTGTTCCAGGACGGTTTGTTGTCGTTGCACATACACTGTCCACTTCTGGACACAGGTCCATAGCACCTTTTTTCCTTCTTTTCCAGTCCAGACTCCATCCATACAGTTTGTCGGTTCTATTAATGCGCAGCCTGCATACTTAACATGGAACTATGATCATCAGATGGTGTGCACGGTTCGTGTGTTGTGGAACATGCTAAAGGAGGTACAGATGCTAAACAGGGGAACAGTAGCTTTTCAACTGAACCAGGTAGGTTGTTCAGAGAAGAAATGAGCACAATATTTCTGGTATTATTAAGTTATTCTATTGAAAGTTTAAACTGCCAATTAAAACACAACTATAGAAATAGAAACAATGCCCAATAAAGAGTTTTGGCTTAGAATCGACAATACGACTCTCAGAGGATAGGAGGACGTTGAGTATCAAGTGATTACAATATTGAGCCAAAGTGCAACAAAGCGACATTCGGTGTTCCGAGATTCACACTTGGCTAGCGTTTCCATAAATCATGCTGTTAATATTAATAGCTTGCATGTTTAGGGTCTGTACTCACCCCATGCGGGAGGAGACGGCGTCATCGTATGGAGGAGTGGGCTGTGGCTCCGTGGGCGACACAGCTGCGACACGTGTTCGGTCACGTTTGGTGTGTGCCTGAACGGAGGCGGCCGTCTTGCTGCCTCCAGTGTCTGGCGAGCTGCAAAGAGACACCCAGCTTAGGAAAGTGTACTGCCGCGCAGGGCAGACGTCATCCTACGTCTGACGATATTAGGCGTCCTCAGCATTGCTGCACCGGCGAGAGTGGGCGCTTCAGTCGTCTTATCGTGCGTCCCCGTGTACTGGGAGATGTGGCTGGAAGAGAGGACTTTGCGCCTACAGTTGTGCTATGAAAAAGTGCATCTTTTCATTTAGATCAATTGCAGTTTCATACATGGCGTCAGTTCCCATACAACTAACATCGTTATGTGCTACATATTCAATTTCACTCTCGATACTAACACTGATTATTGTATTATGTGCTGCTCCTTTTATTATGTATCTCTGCACCAGTCCTCAACTTATTTTGCATGTTTGGTAGCTTTTAACCAGTCATGCTGTCTAGTCTTAGGTGAAAACCCCCGCTTCCTAACAGACCTCTGAAGGCACAACTATAGTGACGGACCGCCGTACCATTCTCAGCGTGTAGGCGCCACTGGATGTGGATATGGAAGGGCATGTGGTCAGCACACCGTTCTGCCGCTGTCAGTTTACGAGACCAGGGCTGCTACTTGCTCTTCACTTTGTATCTTAGGGAAAAGTCTTTGCATATTTGCTTTATCGTTCTTAAGTTAATGGAAGGAACCATTTTTCTGCAAGTATTTTGTGTCACTGTATTCAAGATAAGCTTTAGAGGGTTCAAATCAAAGAACTGCTGCGCAAGCCCCAGAACAGTCTGATCCTTATGCTTAAAACTTCACCTGCTATAAACAAATGCTTTGATTTATTGCAACACAAAATTTGTACAAACTCATTTCTTGTTACGTTCGATTCGAATTTGAATTTGCTCTGAATGAGCCATTCACATATGTCTTTTAGCGAGTTATGGCAGTCAGAGCTTTGTGGGTCTGAGCAGTGTGCTACCGTGTATTATCAACTTTAATAAGTTGGCAACAGCGATGTTAATAATCAGTACTCTTCTAACGTTTTGCGATCTTACCTCAGTCATATCATCGTGATATTTTTATAATATCTTCAAATCATAAATTAATTCTGTTCTATCAATGGAACGCACTGCAGCTCTGGTGTCTACAACAAAAGCACTTTGGTCTTCACTGCTGTTATACTTTACATCCTGAATTTCTTAATATTGCCAGTACTTTTTCACGCTGTAATGCCTATGAAGCCTCGTGGTGCACGGGAACACCACTGGTTTATTTCCCGCTGTTCACTATATCAGTTTACGCTCTAATAGTCACGACGCTTTGCAATAAAGTAGGTGTGTTTTGTTAGAAGTTTCTCTTACTTTTACATTTTTTTAAACTAAAACGCATCTCCCACGAAATATTACGGAAAGTTTACCCTCCTTTCCGAATAATTATCGGTGGTTTTGAAAAAATAAGCAGCTTTCTTGACGTTAGGATTTTCTTGTTCTGTTAATAATCCAAAAATTTCCTCTGAATAAGTGCTGCATCGAAGTCATCTACAGAAACAAATTTTCTAGAAAATTTGTGTCTTCTTCGAGTAAGTAATTTTTATAAAAGCCATCAAAGTGTATTTTTCTATCCTTTCTGATCTTCCACTTGAACACTTCAAAGTACATGCTCTGCATGAACTGACATTGCTATTCGCTACCCTGAGTCATGACATTAACTATTTACTCTAACGTCATTATATGTCAGCATCGTGACCACAAGGGGGAAGGGATGCAGGGCGTCAAGATCAAAAATATCGTGGCTTATAGTGCTGCTAAGGGAGTGTCTACATACAAATAACTGAACACACACTGTGGACAGGAATAGCAGATCCGCTAAGATGAATGATTTACCATTGGTCCTTTGAATTTAACACTGTATCCCCTGAGTATCCCACGCTAGTAATTCTGCGCATCAAACAGTAAATTGCACAAAGTACAGCACAAGTAAAAGCCACATGCAACTATGAACATTTGTCCCGAAGTGATAATGCAACTACTTGATAGCACAGTTAGATTGTATACTAACAATAGCAAAGGAATTAGATTGGCAGTAACTTGAAATTGTACATAATGTGGTCCATTACCATCAGATGATGTTTTTAACAGGAAAGTTGGCCGGCCGGAGTGGCCGAGCGGTTCCAGGGGCTACAGTCTAAAACCGCGCTGCAGCTACGGTCGCAGGTTCGAATCCTGCCTCGGGCATGGATGTGTGTGATGTCCTTAGGTTAGTCAGGTTTAAGTAGCTCTAAGTTCTAGGGGACTGATGACCTCAGAAGTTAAGCCCCATAATGAAAAAGAAAAGAAAAGAAAGGGAAGTTGGAGACAACGCTGTTCGAGGCACAATTGGGTAGTGGGGAGATAGCAGTTCCTGAACTGAGGGCAGAAGAAAATTCAGATAAGGTAGTGACATTGCATCTATGATATTATGGATGCACTTTATAGAAAACAGTTTTTTAAAGTATTATTACAGATAGCTTGATCAAGCACAGCATTATGACCAGCGCTCTACTTTCGATATGCAGCCGTCAAAGCGACAGGAGCATCACCTAACAAGGGATCACTGACAGTCAGACACCTTCACTGTGCATGTAGTATCACTGTGTGTGCTGTCCGTGTGTAAAATGGAGAGGGCACGTGATCTATATGAGTTCGACCAGGAACAGATTTTGATAACTCAGAGGTTCGGCACAAGCCTTTGGGAAACAGCACGACTTGTCGGGTGTTCTAAGAGTGCTGCGGTGAGTGTGTTCGACACGTAGCCAAACCAAAGTGAAATCATGTCCTGACGTCATGGGGATGGGCGGCCACCCCTCATTACTGATCTCTGATGTCGTAGGCTGACCAGACTGGTAAAATAGCACAAGTGATGAACTGTTGCGGATCTAACATGACACTTTGAAGTTGGGCAGGGAGCACGTGTGTCTGATCACACAGTGCACCGATCACTCCTAACGGTGGGCCACTTTAGCTGACTACCCACGCACTATAATATGGGCAAATACAACTGGAATGGTGACGTGAATATCGGAACTGGACGACGGAGCAGTGTCAGAGCGTTGCAAAGTGTGATGAATCCCGATATATTATTCATCATGCTGATGGGAGGAGGTTAATCCGCCTTGTTCCAGGGGTTGGGTTGCTTTGGTGGAAAAGACCAAACAGCGAATTTATCGGTCTCAACGGATTAGGGAAGGATGGGGAAGGAAGTCATCCATGCAATTTCCAAGAAATCATTCCGACATTTGCCTGAAGCGATTTAGGGAAATCACGGAAAACCTAAATCAGGATGGCCGGACGCGGGATTGAACCGTCCTCCTCCCGAATACGAGTCCAGTGTGCTAACCACTCTGCCATCTCGCCCGGTCTTCTTCCAGGGGAACGGCCTCTTGACACCTGTGCTGTGGTATGGAGACATGCTGACGGCGGCTCTATTATGCTTATCGGAACATTCTCATGGGCAAGCATTGGTCCAGAGAGGCACGTGCAAAGTACCATGACGTGAAAGGAGCATAGTACAATGGTTGCACGCCACGTGCACCCCTTCATGAAGATTAATTTTTCCAACCTCAGTGATAATTTTCAACAAGATAATGGGACATGTCACAAGGCCAGGAGTGTGATGTAGTGTTTCGAGGGGCACAGTGGCGAATTCCCGTTGGTGTGCTGCCCCCCCCCCCCTCCCTCAAACTCTCCAGACCTGAATATGACGTAACACATCTGATATGTGATTGAATGTGGCGACAGTTCTCATCGTCCCTCATCGGTATTTACGGGAATTAGATGAATTGTGTGCGCTGCTTTGGTGCCAACTCCCTCCATCAGCCTACCGAGGAATCGCTGCTTCCATGCACGAGTTATCACCGCCGTTATCCGTGCCTGAAGCAGACAACACACTAACAAGTAGCTGGTCGTAATGTTCTGGCTGATCAATGTATTGAAGTATTGCGTAAAATCTTATTTTTTTATTCCCTTTCGCGAACGAGTACTGTCTCTCGACAGGCGTACGCTGAATATTGTCTAACCGACAACAAACAGAGACTCGATGTTTTGCCAGTTACATTGGCTAACACCCCATAAATATTACTGCGAATGCGGGAAATCTGCATGCGTTGTGAGGGTACTCACGGCGAGCGACAGGCGTCGGCCGCATCAGATGAGGCAGAGGGTGGAGCAGCCACGGGCGCCGCGGCTGCGGCGGGAGTCCGGCTGTGTTTGCTCTGCGGCTGAGCGGGGGCCGTCTTCTTCTTGTGTCCAGCGGCTGGAGGGCTGCGGAAAGAGACACGGCGTCCAGAAGCGAAATGTCGTGCAGGCCAGACGCCACCCTACTACTGACGATAGTAGTCGGCCTCAGTAGTAACGCACCTGCGGAGGGTACCTTCGCCGCTTTATCGTGAGAAGGCTCGTAAGCAGACTTTGGCGGTACAACTGAAATTTGTGGGCAGCGAGGATGAACGGTGGAGGGAGGGAGTATGGACGGTGCAACTACACTCCTAGAAATGGAAAAAAGAACACATTGACACCGGTGTGTCAGACCCACCATACTTGTTCCGGACACTGCGTGAGGGCTGTACATGCAATGATCAGACGCAGGGCACAGCGGACACACCAGGAACCGCGGTGTTGGCCGTCGAATGGCGCTAGCTGCCCAGCATTTGTGCACCGCCGCCGTCAGTGTCAGCCAGTTTGCCGTGGCATACAGAACTCCATCGCAGTCTTTAAAACTGGTAGCATGCCGCGACAGCGTGGACGTGAACCGTATGTGCAGTTGACGGACTTTGAGCGAGGGCGTATAGTGGGCATGCGGGAGGCCGGGTGGACGTACCGTCGAATTGCTCAACACGTGGGGCGTGAGGTATCCACAGTACATCGATGTTGTCGCCAGTGGTCGGCGGAAGGTGCACGTGCCCGTCGACCTGGGACCGGACCGCAGGGACGCACGCATGCACGCCAAGACCGTAGGATCTTACGCAGTGCCGTAGGGGACCGCACCGCCACTTCCCAGCAAATTAGGGACACTGTTGCTCCTGGGGTATCGGAGAGGACCATTCGCAACCGTCTCCATGAAGCTGGGCTACGGTCCCGCACACCGTTAGGCCGTCTTCCGCTCACGCCCCAACATCGTGCAGCCCGCCTCCAGTGGTGTGGCGACAGGCGTGAATGGAGGGACGAATGGAGACGTGTCGTCTTCAGCGATGAGAGTCGCTTCTGCCTTGGTGCCAATGATGGTCGTACGCGTGTTTGGCGCCGTGCAGGTGAGCGCCACAATCAGGACTGCATACGACCGAGGCACACAGGGCCAACACCCGGCATCATGGTGTGGGGAGCGATCTCCTACACTGGCCGTACACCTCTGGTGATCGTCGAGGGGACACTGAATAGTGTACGGTACATCCAAACCGTCATCGAACCCATCGTTCTACCATTCCTAGACCGGCAAGGGAACTTGCTGTTCCAACAGGACAATGCACGTCCGCGTGTATCCCGTGCCACCCAACGTGCTCTAGAAGGTGTAAGTCAACTACCCTGGCCAGCAAGATCTCCGGATGTCCCCCATTGAGCATGTTTGGGACTGGATGAAGCGTCGTCTCACGCGGTCTGCACGTCCAGCACGAACGCTGGTCCAACTGAGGCGCCAGGTGGAAATGGCATGGTAAGCCGTTCCACAGGACTACATCCAGCAACTCTACGATCGTCTCCATGGGAGAATAGCAGCCTGCATTGCTGCGAAAGGTCGATATACACTGTAGTAGTGCCGACATTGTGCATGCTCTGTTGCCGGTGTCTATGTGCCTGTGGTTCTGTCAGTGTGATCATGTGATGTATCTGGCCCCAGGAATGTGTCAATAAAGTTTCCCCTTCCTGGGACAATGAATTCACGGTGTTCTTATTTCAATTTCCAGGAGTGTATGATCGCACTGTGAACATAAAGCTGTGAACATTCCAGCTGTCAAATGCATTTATCGTAAATATTATATACAAGCAAAACTTTGGCAACTTATCGTGAGCCGGCCGTTGTGGCCGAGCGGTTCTAGGCACTTCAGTCTAGAATCGCGCTGCTGCTACGGTCGAAGGTTCGAATCCTGTCTCGGGTATGGATGTGTGTGATGTCCTTAGGTTAGTTACGTTTAATTAGTTCTAAGTTCTAGGGGCCTGATGACCTCAGAAGTTAAGTCCCATAGCGCTCTGAGCCATTTGAACCATTTGTTATCTACAATCATCAGAGAATTGTTCAGGAGTGTCATCAGCATCGTTTCAGTATCATTGTGTGAGTAGGGATCCTTGCCGACCACATTCGTCGACCGTTATTACATCACAATATCTCAGTGGAGGAACGTACCTGGGCTTACTGTGGAATACTGTGCCTGGCTGCTTGAGAATATGCCTTTGGCAATAAGACAGGTTATACGGTTTCCGCGTGATAGAGCACCACATCACTTCCTCATTAAAATTCGCCGACACGACAACAACATCCTTCCCAGACATTGCTTAGGACATGGAAGCCCTGTGGCGTGTTCTTCCAGATCATCAGACTTAAACCCCTGGAGTTTTACGTGTGGGAACATCTGAAACACGTCGAGTGTGCTGAACATGTGTCTGATGCTCAGATCCTTCAGCTGCATCTTCACGACGCATATGACGCTCTTCGGAGTGGGACTAGAATGTGCGAAAGAGTGCGGAAATCCATTATTCAACGTCTGAACGTGCGCATTGGGTTCCATGGAAGCCACTTTGAACATGTGTTGTGAAGTGGATGCGGTGCACCTCTGTACTGTGTTCCGGGCGATTTGTCGTCATTGCACTTACACTATCCACTTCTGGACAGGTCCACAGGACATTTTTTCCTTCTTTTCCAGTCAGAACTCCATCCTTGCAGTTTGTCGGTTTTATTAATGCGCCGCCTGCATACGTAACATGGAACTATGATCATCAGATGGTGTGCACGGTTAGTGTGTTGTGGAACATGCTACAGGAGGTACAGATAGTAAACAAGGGAACAGCAGCTTTTCAATTATGCCACGTAGATTCTTCAGAGAAGAAATGAGTACAAATATTTCTGATATTATTAAGTAATTCTACTGAAAGTTTTAAATGTCAATTAAAACAGTATTACAGAAATAGAAACAATTCCCAATAAAGAGATTTGACTTACAATCGCCAGTGCAACTCTCACAGGATACGAGGCGCTGAGCATCAACTGATTGCAAAGTTGAGCCAAAGTACCACAAAGCGACATTCGGTGTTCCGAGATTCACACTTGGCTAGCGTTCCCATAAATCATATTATGTATGTTGGTAATTTGCATGTTTAGTGTCTGTACTCACCGCATGCGGGAGGAGACGGCGTCGTCGTATGGAGGAGTGGGCTGCGGCTCCGTGGACGCCACAGCTGCGACACGTGTTCGGTCACATTTGGTGTGTGCCTGAACGGAGGCGGCCGTCTTGCTGTCTCCAGTGTCTGGCGAGCTGCAAAGAGACACCCAGCTTAGGGAAGTGTACTGCCGCGCAGGGCAGACGTCATCCTACGTCTGACGATATTAGGCGTCCTCAGCATTGCTGCACCGGCGAGAGTGGGCGCTTCAGTCGTCTTATCGTGCGTCCCCTTGTACTGCGGGACAAAGAGAGGATGTTGCGCCTGCACAGTGCACCGTGAAAATTGCACTGTTTCACTGGGATCCATTACGGTTTTCATACATCTCGTCACTCTCCATATTAGTATCATAGTCGTGTGCTACATATTCAACTTCACTCTCGAGACTAACACTGTTTCTTGTATTAGTGTATCTCTGCGCCAATGTTCAGTTTTAAGTTGTTTTAAATGTTTAGTAGCTCTTAGCTAGTGATGCTTTGTAATCTTTGTTGAAAAACTCCATCCGAACAGGCCTCTTAAGGCACAACTGACGGCGTCAGCGAATAGGCGCCAATGGATGCAGATATGGAGGGGCATGTGGTCAGCACACCGTTCTCCCGTTGTCAGTTTACGAGATCAGAATTGCTGCTTGTCAATCAAGTAGCTCCAAATTTTGTATCTTAGGTAAAAGTCTTTGGATATTTGCTTTATTGTACTTAAGTTAATGGAAGAAACCATTCTCTGGCTAGTTTTGTGTCACTGTATTCTAGATATGCTTTAGAGCAGGGGATGGTACGAGAGCTGCCCGCACGGTTGCCCGCGGGCACCGTGAGCCGCGAGGGCAACGCTGAGCAGCTGTGAGGGCACGTAGTGCAGGTAGCAGAGCTGTGCGGCGTGGCTGGCCGCTCGGTTCTCCACACAGCTCGAGGGGCAACCGTGCCGCCGTGAGAGCGCTACGCGCGCACTGCCCAGTGTGGAGAAGCTGGCAAACGTACGGAGGGCAGCTGGAACACACATACGTCCACGGTCGTTTCACGTATTTGCGGCGTTCGTGAACACGGAAACGGTACATTGTTATCGGTAGGCGAATCATATGTGGAACAACATTCGTGTGTAACTGTGAAACGTGCTTACCCGAAGTTTGTGTAGCCTGTGCCATGCAACGGTTGGCCATGTACGGATGAAACACAGTTTCGAACCATTGTAACACGCTCTACTTTCATTGCCACAAGTAGGATACAGACGTAAAGAATTAAGAAACGACCACATCTGTATTGTAAATGTTACGTTATATTTACACAGAAGTGTGTAGTTCAGAGGAGGGGGTACAACGTACCAATAGGTTATAGACATTAATTTGGATCATTCTGGATATTTTACATTGATTCTGAACCATCATCTAGATATTTCGTGCGAAACTACTGGTTATTAGGCGCACTGCACCAGTCAGGTGAACATTAGTAAGACTAAACCTAAGCTTCAGTTTTGTCACTTTCATTATGGAGAAAACGCTTTCGCACAAGTATATTGTTCCAAGAAATCTATACACACGGGCAGGTATTTTAAATAACAATGGAAACTGTTCATGTGGGAAATATTTATAGGAGCTTTCCAAGTGCTCCTCCGGCACACGATTGCATTGAAAGTCAATGAGTTCCAACTGAATTTCAGGAGGCAATTTTCAACGTTAACTACAAAAGATGTCGCAAAAACCGTGACATCGCATATCAGTCGATTTAAGTCCTTAATCTACTATCAAAAATGCCTTTGAGAGACTGTAGCACCGTTACAACCCCATCTAAATTTTCTGTGAGCCTCTCCTGTTCCAAATAGTTTTCGCTAACAACTAGTGCAACGCTCGGGAAATGTACACACGACATTTCTGACAGTTGCTTTTCCCACAAAAGCAGTTTTCTGTTGAATGCCAAAATACTGTCAAATTACCTTATTTCTAACTTGCAAAGCTACATTCAAGCAAGCAATTCAGATGCATGGTTACCTGAGTTAAAAATGCAAGGTCTAAAATCCACTATGGGTCATCCAATTCTTTCAGCGATTTTCCTTTCGCATCCATGAATAATACTATATCTTTACGTAAATTAAAAAATCGTTCTAGAACAACGCCTCGACTTAACCAGCGTATTTCACAAAAAAATATTGAACATCGCGGCATTCACACTCGAGATCTGCCAGGAACGATCTCAACTGTCTGTGTCCCAATGAGAATGTTAACTCTTTTTATAACCACGTCCATGACGCCAACAAGTTTCGCTCCTTTTTCTAGCGAATTAACACGGAGAAGAACGCAATGTATTGCTGGTAGTTCCTGGTGGACATCGACGGCTTTCAACTTTTTTTCCTATCAAAGCAACGACTCCAGACTTATGACCAATCATTGCAGAAGCCCCATCTGTTGCAATCGATGAACGTTTTTAAGAACATAGCTCGTATTTCTCTGTTATATGTTCTACGCACGAAAATATATCGTCGGCAGTTGTTGTGTAATGCTTTGGCGCTAAATCGGGGAGTTCGTCAATCACATCAAACTGAGCATGAACTAGTCTCAAAAAGACTGAAAGTTGAGCATCATCACATACATAAATGCTTTCGTCCAATGCCAATGAAAAGAAAACCGAATCTTTTATCTTGTTTCTTAATTGAGCTTCCACATCGTGTGCCATTTTTTCAATGCGCCTGCAAACCGTTCTAGTGAAAGAGGAAATGTTTAAAATACAGGAGGACTTGCTGGGCACAAAATTGTTGCTGCAGCGAGAAAACAGTCTTTTACAAATTCTCCATCGCCGAAGGGCCGTGCTGTTTTAGTTATTTTAAAAACTACACGATAGCTTACTGTCATTGCCTAGCGGTCTAAGGCGCTACAGTCATGTACTGTGCGGCTGATACCGGCGGAGGTTTGAGTCCTCCCTCGGGCATTGGTGTGTGTGTTTGTCCTTAGGATAATTTTGGTTAATTAGTGTGTAGGCTTAGGGACTGATGACGTTAGCACCTAAGTCCCATATGACAATCGCTGCATCGTTGTGGATGATGAGGGTTTCGTCCTGTAAATACGTACAGGAGAAAATAAAATTGACGGAAGATGCACATAACACATTATTAATAACAGTAATAATGTGAATCAATGTCATAGTTATCCACGTGGCTACGTACGTCTTTCTCCTTTTTCTTCTTCACTTCGATAAGTTTGGCTTTTCTTTCTTCGTTATTCAAAACGACTCTATGCTTCTCGTGAAGCAGTTGATAATGTTGCTTCACATTGTACTTCTTCCAAGAAGACAGTGTTGCACTGACAAATCGAATACTACGGTCCGCTTTGCGTTCCAACAAAAAATACTCTTCTTCCCACTGTGGATTAAGGAGTATGGGTTAAAGGACTTTCGTTTCAACGATTTTAACTCCTCACAGACTCGAACTCGGGACCTTTGCCTTTCGCGGGCAAGAGCTCTACCAAGTGAGCTACCCAAGCACGACTCGCGCCCGTGCTCACAGCTTTACTTCTGCCAGTACCTCGTCTCCTACCTTCCAAACTTTACAGAAGCTCTCCTGTGAACCTTGCTGAACTAGCACTCCTGGAAGAAAGGATATTGCGGAGACATGGCTTAGCCACAGCCTGGGGGATGTTTCTAGAGTGAAATTTTCACTCTACAGCGGAGTGTGCGCTGATATGAAACTTCCTGGCAGATTAAAACTGTGTGATAGACCGAGACTCGAACTCGGGACGTTTGCCTTTCGTGGGAAAGTGCTCTACCATCTAAGCTACCCAAGCACGACTCACGCCCCGTGAAGCTTTACTTCTGCCAGTGTCTCGCCTCCTACGTTCCAAACTTTACAGAAGCTCACATGCGAACATTGCAGAACTATCTCAGATGTTAGAGCACTTCCCCGCGAAAAGCAAAGGGTTCGAGTCTCGGTCCGGCACACAGTTTTAACCTGCTAGGAAGTTTCATATCAGCGCACACTCCACTGCAGAGTGAAAATCTCATTCCAGCATATTTCTTGCTAAGCTTGGTGCAAATGTGAATTTGTTCTGAATGAGCCATTCGCATATGTCGATTAGCGAGTTACGGTAGTGTAGTTTTTGTGGTCTCAGCAGTGTTCTATCTTGTATTATCAATTCTAAAAACTTGGCAACAAGGATAATAATCAGTACTCTTTTAACCTTTTCTGCGATGTTATCCCCTTTCACTTCATCGTGATATTCTTAGGACTTTGACTTCGAATCATAAATTTTGTTCCAGCAATACTTTCCATGGCTCCTCTGGTGTGACAACAAGGGCACTTTGGCCTTCACTGCTGTCATTCCTTACACCCAGAATTACTTAATATTGCCGGCAGTTATTCACGTAGCGTACGTGACTGCCATTGGTTATTTACCCGCTGTTCATTATATCAGATTGCCCTCTAATAATCACCACGCTTTGCAGCAAGGCCGGAATGTTTCACTGGTATGTTTCTCTTAGTTGTACATTTATTTTAAACTAAAACGCAACTTCTCCGAAATATTCCAGAGCGTTTCCACTCCTTCCCGAAAAATTATCGGTGGTTTTGAAAAAATAAGCAGCTTTCTCGACGTTAGGATTTCCATGTTACGTTTTTAATAGTCCGATAATTTTATCTGAATAAGTGCTGTATCGAAGTCATCTAGAGAAACAAATTTTCTGGAAACCTTTTGTCTTCTTGGAGTTTCTAATTTTTCTCGTTTTCTTTTGGTTTCATAAAATTCTTCAAAGTGTATTTTTCTATCGTTTCTGATATTCCACCCTACCTGCTCGCCAAATTGTTTTGTGTACATATATCACATTTTGGTTCTGCTACTTTCCCCCTGTAAATATTGTACAACTTTGAATATAAGCTCTGCTTAAGCTGGCTGACACTACTTTCGCCGCATCCTGCTGATGATATTTCACGAGGACGTGTTGAAACACTTCAAAGTACATGCGCTGTATGAACCGACATTGCGATCTGCTACCTTCAGTCATGGCAGTAATTGTTTACTCTAACACCATTATGTGTTACCGTCATGGCCACTTAGGGGGATGGGGTTAAGTGCAAAAATATCGTGGTTGGGTAGTGCTGCTAAGGGACTGTCTACACACAAATAACGGAACAGACACAGTGGACAAGATGAATGATTTACCATTAGTCTACTGAATTTACCACTGTTTCTCCTCAGTTTCCCACACTAGTGGCTCAGTGCATCAAACAACAATTTGTGAAAAATACAGCACTAATTAAAGGTACATATAACGGTCAACAGTTGTACCGAAGTGATAACTCAACCACTGGGCAACATGCAAAGAATATACAATAATAATATCAAAGAAATTAGAATGGCAGTAAAATCAAAATGTGCTTAATGTGGTACTACGACCATCAGATGACGTTTGTAAGCAGAAAGTTAGGGATCATGCAATTGAGGGCACTGACAGGTAACAGGAGGGTATCAGTTCCTGAACGGGTGCTCAAAAGTGTTCGAATAAGGCAGTAAAGTCGAATCCCTTTCATAGAAAACAGCTTTTTAAAATTTTATTACAGGTACACTGGTCAGCGGAAACATTATGACCAGCGACCTACTGTCGATATAAACTTGTCTACGCCCTAACAGCCTCACCTGTGTGGGAACGTCTGCTAATCAGGCACACGTGTGGTGCAGTAGGTATGTCGTTCAATAAGTAATGCCCCACATTTTTCTCCAAGAACAATTTATTGTTAAGAATCAGAATTTGGTGACAATATACATCAAAATGTATTCTCCATGTCCTATTTTTCTACGTAGGGTCCATCAATTGCTATGGCCGTACGCCAACTTTGAGGGAGAACATATATTCCCTGCTGGTAAAAGCTCTTGTCCTGTAGGCATAGCCACGTTTTTGCTGCATGACTGACACTCCCGTCGTCTTCAAGGTGTATGTTTAACCGGCCCAAAGAGATGGAAGTCCGAGTGTGCAAGCTCTGGATTGTAGGGTGGATGAGGAAATGATGTCCAACCCAATTTGGCCAGCGTGGCTGATCATGGAACTCTGTTTCTGCATTTCCTGAGGCTGCGACTTTCTTTACCCATCGCCCAACTGTACTCTTATCAACTGCAGCATCGCCATACACTGCATACAAACGCTTATGGATGTTCACCAAGGCTTCGCTTCCTACACACAAGAATTCAATAACAGCACACTGCTTGTAACGTGAGTCGTAGGCAGATGTCATTTTGACGCTGTACTGCGGCTTTGCTATCTGCCAGAACGGTTCGAAGCCACCGGCGCGCAGAACAAATATCAAATCTGAAAAACCAACAAGGACGTTTGTCTATGTATATTAATGCCTTTAAAAAAAATGTCGGGCGTTACTTCTTGAACGGCCCTCGTACTACGAGTGAGTGAGGAGACCTTGCGTAGAATGGAGGGGCGCGCGATGTGTCTGAATTTGACCGAGGGGAGATTCTGATAGCCCGGAGGCGCGGCATGAGCGTTCCGGAGACTGCTGTGGTGAGTGTCTTCAACACGTGGCCAAACTAAAATGAAACCACTGCCAGACGTCATAGGGATGGGTGGCCAAACCTCAGTACACGCGTCGGATACCGTAAGCTCGTCAGACCGATAAAACAGGACAGGCGGGGAAATGTGGCGGAACTCACATCAGTCTGATGCTGCGCAGAGTACAAGTGTGTCTGAACACACAGTGCACCGAACACCCCAACGATGAGCTTCCACAACCAACGACCCGTGGTTGTGCCAGTATTAATACCACAACATCCACAACTACGACTGAAATGGCCACGTGATCCTCGGAGCTGGACGTTGGCAAAGTGGTAAAGCGTCGCATGGTATGATGAACCCCGATATCTTCTTCGTCATACTGATGGGAGGGCGGAATCCATCGTCTTCCAGGGTAACAGTTTCTTGACGCCTGTACTGTGGGCTGCGACAAGCTGGCGGTGGCTAGTTTACGCTTTGGGGAAAATTCTTAGGAGCAAGTATTGGTCGACCGGGGCATGTGCAAAGCACCTCGAGGGCAAAGATATATCGTACACTAGTTCCACACCACGTACCGCCCTTCATGAAGATTATGTTTCCCGACCCCCGTGACAATTTTCAACAACATAATGTGCCGCGTCACAGGACCACGAAAGCGATGTGTTGGCCCCCAGCTCTCCAGATCTAACACTGGTCAATTCAGTAGACCAAAGGTAAATCATTCATCTTAGCTATTCTTGTCCACTGTGTCTGTTCCGTTATTTGTGTGTAGACAGTCCCTTAGCAGCACTACCCAACCACGATATTTTTGCACTTGACCCCCTCCCCCCTTTGTGGCCGTAAGGGTATCACATAATGGTGTTAGAGCAAACAATTAGTGCCATGACTGAGGGTAGAGGATCGCAATGTCGGTTCTGATCGAACACATCTGGAATGTGATTTACGGCAGATTTCATCGTCCCTTCCTCAACATTTACTGGTATTAGATGACTTGTGTGTGCAGATATGGTGCAAACTCCCTCCATCACACTACCAAGGATTCTGTGCGACGACGCTTTTATCCATGACAAAGGCAACAACCGGCTATCAAGTAGGTGATCGTAATGTTCTGGCTGAGCAATGCAGTGAACTGTTGCGTAAAATCTTATTTTTTATTCCCTTCGCGAACGAGTACTGTCACTCGACAGGCGTACGCTGAATATTGTCTGACCGACAACAAACAGAGACTCGATGTTTTGCCAGTTACAATTGGCTAACACCCCATAAATATTACTGCGAATGCGGGAAATCTGCATGCGTTGTGAGTGTACTCACGGCGAGCGACAGGCGTCGGCCGCATCAGATGAGGCAGAGGGTGGAGCAGCCACGGGCGCCGCGGCTGCGGCGGGAGTCCGGCTGTGTTTGCTCTGCCGCTGAGTGGGGGCCGTCTTCTTCTTGTGTCCAGCGGCTGGAGGGCTGCGGAAAGAGACACGGCGTCCAGAAGTGAAATGTCGTGCAGGCCAGACGCCACCCTACTACTGACGATAGTAGTCGGCCTCAGTAGTAACGCACCTGCGGAGGGTACCTTCGCCGCTTTATCGTGAGAAGGCTCGTAAGTAGTGTTTGGGCAGGGGGATGGGGTGGGGGGGAGGTAGGAGGTCTATCGACGGTACAACCGCAATTTGAGGGTGGGGTGGGGGTACAATTGTGATCTCACTGTGAACATGAAGCTTCAAGGAAAATATACTGTCAATCCAGCTGTCAAAAGCATTTAACGTAAACATTCTGTACAAGCAAACCTTACGTGATCAGAGCGATTTAGCAACAAAGAGACAGCGGACAGCTTACTCAATGATGAAATATGGGCATCTGTTCCAACTAGAGGTAAGTTTGTATACATCTGGCCTTTCTCTACAACTGTCATAAACGTTAAGTAGACTCTCCAAGTGTAACGTCTACGGGTTTACTTCAGATTGCGCTATAGCCCAAACAAGCTTGTAGTAAAGAAGAAGGGTACTAATGAAACCATTTGCGTCTTCCATTAAGCCATCTTTATGCCTCTATATATATTCAATCCATTTTACACGCTCACAAGCATATTATGTTGGGCAATGTATGTAGATGAAATTTCACTGGCTCTTTGTCTTACAGTAGACAACATAATGGGAGAAACGATTTCTTCTGCAGTTGTTCTGTTTCATCAAATTAATTCTACAGCTCCAAATTGCAGTGGCATTATTAGGTAATCACAAGAATGTATTCCTTACGCTTTAAAACTGTATCTGCTTTTAAATAAGGCTTTCGCTTATTATGTGCAATAATTGAAGGCTTAGTTCTTTTTAAGCTCGGTTAAAAACAGATTTTTATGTGAATGAGCCATTCGCTTAAATCCTTTTGTGAGTTGCATAGTGGGAGCTTTGCAAGTCTGAATCGTACGATACGGTGCATTATGAATATTAACAGGTACAGTTAATATTCAGGTACAGTCCTAACCACTTCTGATAATTATCACCCTGCGTATCATGATGGTAATCTTGGGACTTAGAGTTTGAGTTAAAATACGATAGTGCTCCTCCTATTAGAACCTCTCTCCTACAGTATGTACGATTGTAGCTTCTTGGCGTTCACTCCTATCAGTTTTTACACCCGGAGTTTCTTAATACAGGCAAAACTTTTTTTATTGTTTAATGCGTATGCAGAGATGTTTCGTCGGTGAATAGCACCTTTTCATTATTTCTGTTTGCTCTCAAGTAGTAAGCACTTTTCAACGAAATCGGATCGGTCTGTTAGGATGTTGCTTATATTTTTACATTTATTGAAACGAAAATCCATCAGTTTCGAAACTTTCCTGAATGTTTCCTTTCATTCCTTAAAATTCGTCTTAGTTTTTCAAAATACAAGCAGCTTTCTCAACAATCGAATTTCGTTCGTCTGCTCACAATTTTCTTTGCGTAAATGCTTTATCAGAATCATCTAGAGGAAAAAATGTTCTAGAATGCCTTTGGTTTCTTGGAGTTTTAACTTTTCGTCGTTCTTCCATTTGCTTAAAGTCTTCCAACATTTGTTTCATTGTTTCTTCTCACTTCCCTCCTATTGCTTCCTGTAGAGGTACCGTTACTTGACTCCGCTTTTTTTTCCTGGCAAAAAAGTGCAATTTTGAATATAAGTTATTTTTCACCTGAATGTATCCACTTTCGCGATATCTTCCTCCATTCTCTTGGGTATTCATGATTTTGAACAACATTGCCCTACACTACTGGTGATATTTCATAAAAACACTAAGACACCTGATGGCTTATGCAGAACAAACCTTTCCTCTTCCTGGACTCCCTCTCCCCCCCTTCCTTCCTCTTTTTTCCCAACCTCCCCCTCTTCTCTGTCCTGAGTCCTTTTGCATTTCCCTCCTCTGCCTCTTCTTATTCCCTCTCGCGTCTGCCCTGCCCCTCTCCCTCCTTGGTTCCCCCCCTTTCGTTTTTCCTCTCCTCCCTCCTTGTTTTTTCCCCCTCCTCTAGGTTCCCCCCCCCCCCCCCTGCGTTTGGCTCGGGAGTGTCATATTTGTGCCACCATTTGCGTGCAGTGTTTTACTGTGTGTGTTTTAAAGTGAGTGTTCCGTGGTGTGTCTTTAGGGATATGTAGCGAACAGCCATCATACTGTCGCTGGGTGCGATTTTTTATATGTTGCGAACAGAAACCAGACTGTCGCCATGTTTTTTAATTGTGTGTCTACTATGTTACTTGTCTGATTCCTATGTATTTTATCGACATTGCCAACCCCTTTTGCTTTCTGTTTTAACTTTCCTCATTTTTACGACGTTTTACACTTAAAGTCATCGTTTTATCGCCTGTTTTTCCTTGTTTCTTTCTTCTTCCTTTTCTTAAAAAAAAAGTCTGTAGGCTGTAGACCAGCTTATTACGCTGCTGCCAGCCCTTCCCCTTTCGGGGAATTGAAAATCAATAAAAAAAAAGAATCTCAGCCAACAAAGACACTAAACTTATTACAGTGAACAGAGGAGTCAATGAACAAACGGACAGATCATAACTTAGTGAAAATAAACTTTTCACACAAGGGAAGACTTGAACCAAGGACCTCTCGTTCCGCAGCTGCTCACGCTAACCACGGGACCACGGCGCTCCTGAGTTGACACTAACCTTGATGTTGTCTATCTTACGCATCGTCTACTCAGTTTGTATATTTTGCTTATTTTTTGCATAGTTCCACAGAACTTCTTCATGTTTTCTTGATTGATCTGTGTTCAGTTTTTCAAGGCCTATCCACTGTGCCAACTTATAACTAAATGTGAAAGGGGTGCGATGGGGAGGTTCCCTTGTCAGGAAAACCTGAAAGGCAATAACATCTAAACGTACTCAATGCCGTACTGTGGTGATCAGATAATGTCTGTAGCTCGCGTGTTACAGATCATACTGCTGCAGGGGTGGATAGAAACCAGCGGAGGACCACAGAGTTTGTAAGATTACGAAGACATTCTTGTTAAAATGTTAATTGTTATTTAAAATATTATTGCAAACATTTAAAGCGTGTCTAAGGAATAGATAAGATTCACATTTGTCAAAGAGCGTCCTCCCTGGACAAGCGGAATTTCATCTGAGTCCAGATACGAGTAAAAAATATTACAAAGCGGTATGCGGTGATTTCACCTTGACTCTAGGCCAACGCCACTTAAATCGTACTGTGTTTGTATGTAGTGAGCGTTCTCACCGCATGCGAGAGGCGTCGGCGTCGTCGGGCGGGGACCTGCTGAGAGGTGGGATGGGCGCCACGGAAGCCACGGGAGTGCGGCCCCACCTGCCGTGCCACAGAGCCGCCGCCGTCCCCCCGCTGCCCGCCGACCTGCGCACAGAGGCAAGAGGCGCCACCTGACAGAGAGAGCGGTCTCCGGGGGGCCAGAGGGCGGCTTCATACACTCACTGTCTAACTGCACCTCTGCGACAGGCCGCTTTGGTAACAGCTCGCAATCTGGGCTGTGCGAGGAAGTAATGACGCTACAGAAATGGTTCCATGCTACTCTATCCTGTGCAAGCGTCTTCATCTCCCGGTACTTACTGCAAACAACATCCTTCTGAAATACAAAACACCTTCTTCCAAAGCTGTTTCACAGAGGAAGATTTCACTGCAGTTCCTTCTCTAAATCCTCGCACAAACGAAACAATGGTTTACAATGAAATAAGTGTCCAAGGAATAGAAAAGCAATTGGAATCACTCAACAGAGGAAAGCCCACTGGACCTGACGGGACACCAATTCCAATCTACACAGAGTACGCGAAAGAACTTGCCCTCCTTCTAACAGCAGTGTACCGCAAGTCTCTAGAGGAACGGAAGGTTCCAAATGTTTGGAAAAGAGCACAGGTAGTCGCAGTCTTCAAGAAGGGTTGTCGAGCAGATGCGCAAAACTATACACCTATATCTCTGACGTCGATCTGATGTAGAATTTTAGAACAAGTTCTTTGCTCGCGTATCACGTCGTTTCTGAAAACCCAGAATCTACTCTGTAGGAATCAACATGGATTCCGGAAACAGCGATCGTGTGAGACCCAATTCGCTTTATTTGTTCATGTGAGTCAGAAAATGTTATTTACAGGCTCCCAAGTAGATGCTATTTTACTTGACCTCCGGAAGGCGTTCGATACAGTTCCGCACTGTCGCCTGATAAACAGAGTAAGAGCCTACGGAATATCTGACTAGCTGTGTGGCTGGAGTGAAGAGTTTTCAGCAAACAGAATACAGCATGTTGTTCTCAATGGAGAGACGTCTACAGACGTTAAAGTAACCTCTGGCGTGCCACAGGGGAGTGTTATGGGACCATTGCTTTTCACGATATATATAAATGACCTAATAGATAGTGTCGGAAGTTCCATGCGGCTGTTCGCAGATGATGGTGTAGTATACAGAAAAGTTGCAGCATTAGAAAATTGTAGCGAAATGCAGGAAGATCTGCTGCGGATAGGCACTTGGTGCAGGGAGTGGCAACTGACCCTTAACATAGACAAATGTAATGTATTGCGAATACATAGAAAGAAGGATCCTTTATTGTATGATTATATGATAGCGGAACAAACACTGGTAGAATTTACTTCTGTAAGATATCTGGGAGTATGCGTGCGGAATGATTTGAAGTGAAATGATCATATAAAATTAATTGTTGGTAAGGTGGGTGCCAGGTTGAGATTCATTGGGAGAGTCCTTCGAAAATGTGGTCCATCAACAAAGGAGGTGGCTTACAAAACACTCGTTCGGCCTATACTTGAGTATTGCTCATCAGTGTGGGATCCGTACCAGGTCGGGTTGACGGAGGAGGTAGAGAAGATCCACAGAAGAGCGGCGCGTTTCGTCATAGGGTTATTTGGTAAGCATGATAGCGTTACGGAGATGTTTAGCAAACTCAAGTGACAGACTCTGCAAGAGAGGCGCTCTGCATCGCGGTGTAGCGTGCTGTCCAGGTTTCGAGAGGGTTCGTTTCTGGATGAGGTATCGAATATATTGCTTCCCCCTACTTATACCTCCCGAGGAGATCACGAATGTAAAATTAGAGAGATTCGAGCGTGCACGGAGGCTTTCCGGCAGTCGTTCTTCCCGCGAACCATACGCCACTGGAACCGGAAAGGGAGGTAATGACAGTGGCACGTAAATTGCCCTCCGCCACTCACCATTGGGTGGCTTGCGGAGTATAAATGTAGATGTAGAAGTAGATGTAGGATGCCATGGACTGATTTTCAGACAATACAGCTCAATATTTCGGCCGGAAGTTCCAATGATTCGTTGCTGCAATACGACGTGCAAAAGGAGGACCGACACAATATTAGAACGTACCTCATGACTTTCGTCACGTCAGTGTATACTCCTTATGGTTTAAAACTCTATCTGTTTTAAAAACAGGTTTTATCTTATTATAATTCACAATTTGTAAAAGTTCATTTCCTGTTACGATCGCTTGAAAACTGATTCTCTTTTGATCGAGACTTTCACTGATTCCCGTTTGCGAGCTGCTGTAGTACGGATTTTATTTGCCTGAACAGTGTTTTACCAAGAACAACTATATTATGAAATAGGATGTTACGAATGAACACTCGTCTAAATATTTGCGATTTTTGTTCTCATATATTATCGTGATAATCTTGGGATTCAGATTTCAAATAAAAATTACGCTGTCCTCATGAAACTTTTTCCTCCAGTATCGTGGACAGCAATAAATCTTGGATTACACTTACATTAGTCACTGCAATGAGAACTTCATTCTCGCAGAAATTTTTCGTGGTATAATGTTTACGAACCCAGGTTTCATCTATGAATACCACTACTTTATTTGTCCATTTTTCATTGCCTCTTACCTCTCTCGAGCATTCCAGATACTTCGAAATAATGGCGCGCCACTCTGTTAAAATGTTTCTCTTATTTTTAGATTTTAAAAATGAATCTCCTGATTGTTTCACTTCCCCCTCAAAGGTAACTCACTTTTGGAGACCTAAGCAGCATTTTCAACGTTGCGGTTTATTTCCTCTGCTCATATTCTCAAAAAATCTCTTCAGATTACTAATTTATCGAAGTCGTCTAGATAAACTGTTTACCAGAAAACACCATCATTTTCTACGAGTTTTAACTTTAATTCCATCTTTTACGTTAACCTCGAGTATTTCAAAATCAATTTTAGAGATGCTTTCTATAAAACATTATCTGAGTCTGTTTTCCTTCTTCCTGTCAAACTTGTACGCTTTGAATATAATCTCTAATTCCTCTAAATGTGTACACCTTCTCGAAGTCTTTCGACTTCAGGGATACTCATGATTATGGATAGCACCGCACTGCACTACTAAAGGTATTTCATGAGGACACGCTCAACTACTTAATACAATACGGATAACTGACGTGGAAGCGCTGACAGTGCTTTCATTTCCCTCAGTCATCACGATACGCTGTAATGTCACTTCTCATAGACATTGAAGCGCCAAAGAAACTGGTATAGTCAAGCGTACTCAAATACAGAGATATGTAAACAGGCAGAATACGGCGCTGCGTTCGGCAACGCTTATATAACACAAGTCTCTGGAGCAGTTGTTGGATCGGTTGCTGCTGCTACAGTGGCGGGTTATCAACATTTAACTGAGTTTGAGCGTGGTGTCATTGTTGGCGTATCCGAGATAGCGATGCAGTGGGTATTTTTCCGGACGACCATTTCACTAGTGTACAGTGAATATCAGGAAGCCGGTAAAACATGGAATCTCCAATCCAACGTCACAGCGGCCGGAGGCAGGAGCAAGAACGGGTCCAACAACGACTGAATGAAATCGTTCATCCTGACAGAAGTACAAGCCTTCAGCAAATTACTACAGATTTGAATGCTAGGCCATCAGCAAGTGACAGCGTGCGATCCATTCAACGAAACATCATTGATACTGGCTTTCGGAGACGAAGGCCCACTCGTGGACCCTTGATAACTGCACATCACAAAGGTTTACTCCTCGCCTGTGCCCATCAACAGTAATATTGCACTGTTAATGACGTGTCGCCTGGACATATGAGTCTCGTTTCAAATTGTATCGAGCGGATGGACGTGCACGGGTATGGAGACAATCCCATGAATCCATTACTGCTCAAGCTGGTGGAGGCTCTGAAATGGTGTGGGGTGTGAGCACTTGGAGTGATATGGGACACCTGATACGTCTAGATACGACTCTGACAGGTGACACGTTCGTAAGAATCCTGGCTGATCACCTGCATCCATTCATCTCCATTGTGCATTCTGACGGGCTTGGGCCGTTCTAGCAGGACAATTCGACGCGCTACACGTCCAGAATTGGTATAGTGTGCCTCCTGGAACCTTACTGAGCATATGTGGGATGCCTTGCAACGTGCTGTTCAGAAGAGATCTCCACCCCCTGACACTCTTACGGATTTATGAACAACCGTGCAGGATTAATGTTGTCAATTCCCTCCAGCACAACTTCAGACGTTAATGTAGTACACGCCACGTCATGTTGCGGCATTTCCGCGTGTTCGTGGGGCTCTATATGGTATTAGGCAGATGGACGAGTTTCTTTGGCTCTTCTGTGTTTCCGAATTGAGAAGAAAGGACGTAACTAGCAGTGGTGCGGCGTACTGTCCGTTACGCAAGGTAAGGTGGATTGATGTTATCGATGTAGATGTAGAAGCAATACATACATTACTTCTCCTGAGTCCACAATAGCAGTTGCTCAGCGGACCAAACAGAAATTCATACAACCGAAAGTTGAGATGTGTGGTTGATACGAGGGTCGATAGCTAGGATGGAGTGGTGAATACCTATTGGATGGCACTGACTGTCACATAACGCCGGGCGGGGTGGCCGAGCGGTTCTAGACGCTTCAATCTGGAACCGCGTGGCTGCTACGGTCGCTGGTTCGAATCCCACCTCGTGCAGGGATGTGTGTGATGCCCTTAGGTTAGTCAGGTTTGAGTAGTTCTAAGTTCTAGGGGACTGATGACCTCAGATGTTAAGTCCCATAGTGCTCAGAGCCATTTGAACCATTTGTCACATAACGACAGCAGTTTCACGATAATTAGAACGGCGATAACGTTTATAAGCAGTTAATACAGCGCTGTGGTCATCAGGTAGCTTTTGTATTAAGGACAGTCCTGCTGGAGCCACAGAGAGAAGCCGGGGAGACAGCAACTTTGGAAGTGAGTGCATAAGAGAGGAAGCCCTCAACAAATTTCTGATACTATTAAGATTTAGAGTGCCATGCCCGGAATATTACGTTTCAATCGTCAGTAATACGTTGTATTATGTTCGCTGCGCCTTAGCGAGAACTGCCGTTCCCGTAATATTACCGGCGACCCTCTTCAATGGACTGCTAGTTCTTGGGCATGAATTACTGGTGCGGCAGTTGCCATAAGCGAGACAAGCACTGTCGTACACAAAGTTGAGACAGAGCTGCATTTACAGCTTGGCACAGTGAGAAATGGAAATTTGTGACTGCATAAATGCCATCCTTGACTCATGTTGCTACGTGCTACTATGATTCTGGTGCTGGTAAAGAGTGACACTTACTTCTGATCTTCAGATTCTCTTTATGGAATACGAACGCCATTTATAGCTACCTTATCGTCAGCAGCAACAGCGCCACCAGACAAGTAAATACAACTTTTTGTAAAGAGGTCTTCGATGAGCTGTACATTGTACAGAACAAGGCAGGGCACTAAACTGCCTGGCTACAGACTGAACACATCACAGTGTGTGTTTCCATCTTGGCAGCACACCTTTGTGCCCGCAGAGAGAATCCTAAATGCTAATTACACTGTCAACGTAACCATTGCTCAGAAGTTTGATGCTACACACTAAACAACAACGTGTAGTAAACATGCAATATAACAGAACTGAAAATAAGTATGGAGTGCATAAAGGAAAAACAATTTGACAAGCTATGGAAAACTGGCATATTTCAATATTTTTAGGTAATTTACGAGGGGCAATCAATAACTAACGCGAGACATCGTATTCTCTGGCATGTTTGATTGGAAAAATGCGAAATTATTAATATTTCTTTTTTTTTGTGGGACATCGTGGAACAGTATCGCCGCAGCCCCTGTAGTTTTATGAAGTTCCGGTAAGTAACGGCGCTATACACAGCCTTGAAAATGACGTCTGTGATGGAGGTGTATTCCAGACAGACAGCTCTAATTTAATTTGTTTTGACGGAACACAGGCGCTTCTACAACGTCCAAGAAGACCTGTCATCATCGTAACAAAGTACGCAAACCCGTCTAATCTCCCACATGCTCGTTGGCCGCACACAACTTTGTTTTGTGCAATGTTGGAACGTCCGGACATTCCCATTAGAGCTGACTGATGGATCACAATCCGTTTTGGTTACATTTGGCTGTTTAGGCCTAATGTTTGAAAGTGCATATTTAGCGTTATACCACAAATTTAAGTGCATTTGCTAATAGTTTACTTACATATTAGTTTCCAAAACATATTTAGTGTCCTTTTACATCCGTATTTAATATATTATCGTTATCACTTATTAAATCTCTTAACTACTTTCCAAACTACCATGAATACCAAGAGTGTAAGCTACAGTACGAAAGTTAGTTCAGGGGTTTTGTGCAGCTGTTGTGACAGGTGGTTTCATCAGGGAAATTGTAGCGGCGTGGGAGTTGGGGAAGCAAACGAGACTCTTCCATTCTTTTGCAGGGTTTGCTCAAGAGATAGGATTATAGATGAACAGCAGGAGAAAATTAGAGTCCTTCAGGCTGATTTGTACAGAGCGAGGGAGGAACTGAAGAGGTTAAAGGAGGACGAAGGTAAACAGCGGTGGGAAGTGGTAGCTGAAAACAGGGGCCACAGAAAGAGAACAGTGTCTGACAGTTTCCCAATTGGCACAACCAATAGATTTGCCTGACTACCACAGCTAAATAAGGAAGAGGCTCCAGTAGAAGTAGATGTAGTTAAGATGCAACAGAATCTCACTAGGAAACCAAGTGTTTCAAAAAAAGTAGAAAATAAGAGGAAACTTCTGTTGCTAGGTAGCAGCCATGGAAGAGGTGTGGGCCAGATTTTGCAGGAAAAGTTAGGTGACAGGTACCAGGTCACCAACTTTTTCAAGCCAAGTGCATGTCTTAGCCAGGTGGTAGAGGATAGAGGTTCCTTGTGCAAGGGTTTCTCAAAGCAGCATCATGTGATGATAGTGCATGGAGTGGGAAACAGTATTGACAGGGCTACAGTATTGTGTGTGACCTGGTGAAAATAGCCTCTGGAACGACCCATACCAGTGTTGGGCTGGTGCCTGCTTTCGTGCGGCATGATCAGCCCCAGCTGAACCGCTCTGTCAGGAGAGTAAATTTGGAGTTGGATCTGTTACGTAGGGCGGCCACTCTGTCAGACATTGGATTGATTCCTGTGGAGGCTATTGATAGGAGGGATTTCACCAGGCATGGCTTACACCTCAATAGGAAAGGGAAGGGTAAACTGGCAGGATTGTTAGCGAATTCCACAAGAGGGGACACTAGTACTCATGGATGTACCTCTTTTTTAGACTAATACCAGAGTCTAATGATAAGTTCAGGCAGGCAGGTGCTAAAGAGGTCCGAAACTAACAAGTTTCTCACAGCAGTAAAGTAAATAATAATGTTATCATATTTAACCGAAATATTGGCGGATTAAAGAAAAAAGTAGATCCTCACTAAAGTAAAGTATAAAATAATGTTACCATTTTCACCAAAACATTCCGGGATTGAAAAATAAAGTAGATGTGCTCCTGGTTTGTTTGGATGACATTGAATCTGATAATGTAATAGATATACTATGCCTGTCTGAGCATCACATTGTGTCTGATATGGAAAGGTTAATATCAGTGGTTATAAACTAGCTGCACGTATGAGTAGAGAGAATAAGGTGAGAGGAGGAGTTGCCATTTATGTCAAACTTATCACTGTGTAGAAAGCTTGGATACAAAAAAGTTTTGTCTAGAGAAACATATAAAAGCATGTGCCTGTCAACTTAAAGTGAAGTAGGGTTCTTTTATAGTTGTAACAGTATGCAGTATATAGGTCCCCTCAGGAAACTTTGATTTATTCCTGGAAAACGTGGATGCCTTGTTGTGCTATCTGTCAGACAGGGGAAAGCAAAATATTATTTGTGGGAACTTCAATGTTGATTCACTGAAAGAGTGTAATAGGAAGAATGACCTGGAAGTCTTGCTCGGTTCTTTCAATTTGACATCTGTCATTAATTTTCCTACTCAGGTAGTAAAGGAGAGCAGCACATTGATAGATAACACTTTTATAGACCAAGATAAGCTTAACACATCAATTCTTGTCCTGATGAGAATGGCCTTTCTGATCATGGTGCTCAGCTAGTTACACTGCATGACATAGCTCCATTCAGTAATTCTAAACTACCCTCCAAAGTTGTGTGTTCAATTAATGACTCAACAATTAGAAATTTCAGGGAAAATCTTCAGCAGTTAGAGTGGGATGAGGTATACAAGGAACCCGCTGCTAATTTAAAATATATCTTATTTCATGGTACACTTGTAAGAGAATATGAAACTGTTTCCCAAGAAAGTAGTTAAATCTAATTATAAGAAACCATGCAAAAAACCTTGGCTTACTAAAGGAATGAAAATATCTTTAACCACAAAAGGGAACTGTGTCTAACAACAAAAAGAGTAATGACACAGAAACAGCCAAATATTATAAAAATTATTGTGCTACATTAAGAAAGGTTATTAAAAAGACCAGAAGCATGTGCATCATGCCTGAGATTATTACCTCTGCTAACAAAATCAAAACAATTTGGAATATATTTCAAGGGAGACTGGGCAACCAAGAGTATAGGATGACGGCTTCACCATCAAAGCGGATGGAAGCTTGATAAGCAACAAGCCAGAAGTCAAAAACATTTTGAATAATCATTTCTTAAATGTTGTAGAGAAAATAGAATCTAAATGTTCATTAGAAGAAGCAAGGCAGTTAATGGAAGAGGCCCTACCCACACCATTTGATACAATTGAAATTCCACCCACCTCTCCTGAAATTAGGAAGAATAAACTCTCTCAAGAATAAAAGCTCACATGGAATTGATGGCGTTACCAGCAGGATAAAAAATGCTTGTTCGCAAGTGAGTTTCTTAGCTACATATGTAATAACTCTCGGAAGCCGGGTATTCTCCCAGATAGACTGAAGTATGCCATTGTTAAACCACTGCACAAAAAAGTGGATACGTCTGATGTCAACAACTACTGCCGAATATTTCTTCTAACTGCCTTATCCAAAATTCTTGAAAAAGTAATGGATTGTAGAGTAGCTTCACACCTTTGTAAAAATAAAGTTTTAACAAACTGTCAGTTTGGTTTCCAGAAAGGTTTTTCATCTGAAAATGCTATAAATTTTTTCACTAATGAAATATTAAATGCTCTAAGTAACAGGACGTCACCCATTGGGATTTTTTGTGATCTCTCAAAGGCTTTTAATTGTGTAAATCATGGGACAGCACTCAAATGGTTTAAATCATACCTAACTAGAAAACTGCAGAAAGTTGAAATAAGCAGTTCACATAATATGCAAAAAAACTGGTGATTTCTCAAACTGGGGAACAATCAAGAATGGGGTGCCACAAGGTTCGGTCTTAGGTGCTTTTCTGTTCTCAATATATATTTATGACTTGCCATTCTACATTCAGGAAGATGCGAAGCTGGTACTTTTTCCGATGATATAAGTATAGCTGTCACACCCAACAGACAAGAATTAACTGGTGACATTGTAAACAATGTTTTTCAGAAATTGTGGTTGTCTGCAAATAGGCTCTCATTAAACTTTGACAAAACACAGTACATACAGTTACACACAGTAAATGGAATGACACTATTAATAAATATAGACTTCGATCAGAAATTGGTAGCTAAGGTAAATATTTAAAATTTGTAGGGGTATACATTGATGAGGGGTTGAAGTAGCAAAAACACACGGAAGATCTGCTGAAACGTTTGAGTTCAGAACTGATACTATTAGTGTCATTGCAAATTTTGGTGATATACAACTCTGTAAATTAGCTTACCACGCCTATTTTCATTCTCTGCTTTGGTGTGGCATCATATTCTGGGGTAACTCATCATTGCTGGAGCTCATCCTAAATTATCCTGCAGACACTTATTTAAAGAGCTAGAGTTCTTCACTGCAGCTTCACAATGCATATATTCACTTATGAAATTTGTTATTAACAATCCGAACAAGTTCAAAAGTAATAGCAGTGTACATGGCTGCAATACTAGGAGAAAGGATGATCTTCACTACTCAAGGTTAAATCTAACTTTGGCTCAGAAAGGGGTAAATTATGCTGCCACAAAAGTCTTTGGTCACTTATCTAATAACATCAAAAATCTGACAGGTAGCCATACGGCATTTAAAAGGAATGACGATCTATGGAACAAATACTAATCTAATCATCAGTGTTGGTAGTGTTGACACACTCGTGCATCAGTCGGGGTACTCGAAGGTCTGTACCTGCTGGGTTCCTCGCAGCCAAATGGAAGGTCATAAAAAATAACGACGGACAATATGCGTGTAGTTACTTGCATGTTACGAAAATGATCGTGACAACTTTTTTGTCGAACATCATCAGAGGCGATGAAACACGGATTCATCAGCACGAGGCAGAAATGGGACGGCAATCCACGACACACTTCCTCTCCTACAAAGAAAAAGTTGAAAGCTGGTAGAGTCATGGCTACGGTCTTCTGGGACAGTGAAGGGGTTACTCTATTTGATGTCCCCCCTCATGTTGCAACTCTGAAGTGTACTGTACAAGCCTCAGGATGAAGAAACGACCTCAGCATATTCGTCGCCACAAAATTGTAAACGAACCTCTCTTTCTCCATGATAATATAAGGCCTCATATAAGGCTGCGTACCCGAAAGGGGCTCACAAAATTTTATTGGACTGATCATTCTCATCGACACTATGATCCGCTCACACCCCCGACTTCCATCTGTTAGACCATATCAAGTATGCACTGCGCAAGAAGCAGTGCGTCGGAGTTTGTATTCAAAATATAGGGGAATAATATTGTGTACTGGAGTCTTGAACAGAACCAACGTGCTTTTGGAAAGAAATAAAATGTGTTGCACTACTTATTGAACCCGACTAGTAGCTGATTATATAGACAGATCGATTTAGAAATTTCGTCGAACCTGTTATGAGAAGACAATGAAAGGATTGTGAGATATAAGATAATTGTCTGCAGTGATGGTGTATTTCAGAGCAAAGACACATTTAAGGAAAACTCAGAAACATTGAAGGCTGGAAAATACAGAGACGTAAAGAAGTGGGATAGGGTGACGAGTGGCTCGCCTCGGGCTCACCTAGTTTCAGCTGGTGACTCGCTGAGCAGCCTGGTCACTTCGATGACGTGTTCGAGGTGGTTTCTCATCGCCTCTGCCCAGCCCCGGGTAGACAAGACCTGGCGGTTGGCGTTTATGAAGGCGACGGCCTCCGCGGCCAGCTCGGGGCAGGAGTGCCTCACCGCTACGACAGCAGCGGCCGCCGCGTTCTCGACGTCCAGCTGAGCGGCCATGTGCCGCTCGCAGGCAGCCTTCAGCGCAGTCAGGCCGTACTTATCCGCAGCCGCCAGCAGCTGCGGGGCCGTGCTGGCCAGGCGGGGGGTCTGGAGCGTGTACATGTAGGCCAGCAGCTGCCTCATCACCGGACCCTCCACGTCGGCGATGCGGACCCGGCCGCTGGCGGCCTCCAGCATGTGGTGCTGGAACATTGCCGCGAACACGGGGCTCCTGGCGGCCAGGACGGCGGCGTGCGCAGCCAGCCGCGTGTGCCCCGCCTCCAGCGTCACGACGGCGCCGTCGCCTGCGTCCAGCAGGCCGCCCAGGTCCGCCGCCGCGGGCTCCTGCCCCTCGCTGACCGCCGTCATCGGGGCCGGTTCTGGAACACGGCGTCACTCACCGGGGATTCTCACCATGCACGTGTAGGCCCGTACGAAGCAACAGCTGTTAAAAAATAACGTAGTCTACCACAGTGTATTTTTAACACCTTGATACCTACCTGTGTAAAACTCTCGCAAATGATTCTTCCACAACACATCCAAAATATTCCACATTGCTGCAGTAGGTCAGTCGATCCCTCAGTTCCGTACTATCTGCCTACAAAACAGTGTCGCTTGATAATGAAGTCTTACTGTAACTGCACTAAACCACTGTCCCTCATAACCTCTCTCGTTACTTAGAAAAAAAAAAACTACATTTCGTTTCTGTAACCTGTATTAGCCGGCCGAAGTGGCCGCGCGGTTCTAGGCGCTCCAGTCTGTAACCGAGCGACCACTACGGTCGCAACTTTGAATCCAGCCTCGGGTATGGATGTGTGTGACGTCCTTAAGTTAGTTAGGTTTAATTAGTTCTAAGTTCTAGGCGACTGATGACCTCAGAAGTCAAGTCGCATTGTGCTCAGAGCCATTTGAACTTTTGTAATCTGTATTACTTCGCTCTTAAGTGGTTCTGCTAGTTGCCTTGTAGATTTACATAGTGGACTAACCAATTGCTACCAAAGTCTGGGGTGCCTTGCTAAAAAGCTGCCGTACGGCAGTAGCTGCACTCAGACTGCAATGTCTTTTCAAGGTAAGCGAGGTGTTGAGCCTGTCATTAATGAGGTGTCCCCCAATTGACTAAGATTTAATTTTATTCTGTACCCCGAGCCCCTACATAACACAAGTAATGTCACCAGTTCGCAAAACTCATAATCAGCATTCCTTCATAGATACCGCAAAATTCCTTCTAAACCGAAAAGGGCCTGAGCCATATCATCCAATCCTAAGACTCATCAGTACTAGCCTGTTTCTGCGGTACTGTGGTTTCAAAAATGTCAACAAAAATATGTAAAATCATTTTTTAACAATACACACCAGTGATATTATTTTCTAAATGTTCTCATACCTTCTTTTACAAGATGGGCATTTTACATCGCCGGAAAAAAGTAGTACATCTGGAAAGATAGGGTGGAGGAATAGTAGATGTACTGATAATGCTTTCAACGTCGCCTGTCGACAGACAGCATAGTAGTACATCTGCCAGAGCGCCATCTGCGTCTACCCTTTAATAGGGAATGCTCACAGCCAGAAGTCTCAGTGTGCTGCAAAAGTGTGAAGGAAACAGACGAACATGCAACTGAGACGCACTCGTGCCCCTACAGCCAACTCGGCGAATTCGAAGGTGTTCAAATTGTGGCCGTCCAAGTGGCGGAATGGTCCTTTCGGAAAATTTCCACACAAGTATTGCGCCACTAGCACACACGCCTTCCACGCACATCATATTGCCAGGACAGCAGTGGCAGGTCGTACAGAGACGTCGGCGCAGAACAGAGGGCTTGTGAGCAACACGAACTGTTGGAAATCGGTTGATAGCAGTCGGACTACAGGCTCGCGAACCTCTAGCCCGTCTTCCACTCACGCCACAGCGTCGACGTGCGAGGCTCACCTAGTGCCGTCAGGAGGATCACGTTGCAGGTGGAACGGCTCGCCGTGGTCTCCAGCGATGAAAGCAGATTCTGCCTGCATGCAGGTGATGGCCATCTGCACGTGCGACGGAGACTTGGTGAGTGCTGTCTCATAGAGTGCATTCATCCAAAAAAAACTGGCCCTAACCCAGGCCTGGGGTGCGATAAGCTACCACACTCGTTCGCCTTTGGTGTTTCTGGAGGGGGCGCTAACGAGCGCTCTATACCTGCAGAATGTTGTTAGAACCGTTCTCCTGCACTTGGCACAAGAAAATGCTCTTCCAACAGGACAACGCTCGCCCAAGTACCACCCGTAAATCGCAACGTGTTCTGCAGGGCGTGCACCATCTTCCCTGGCCACCACGATCGCCGGACTTGCCTGCAAACGAGCACGTGTGGGATACAATGTGACGAGAACTGACTCGTGCGACTCGTCAGCCAACAACTCTTACAGAACTGAGTGAGCAGGTCGATCAGCCATGACATAACGTACCCCGGGACACTGTTCCCCACCTACACGTCCGACTGGTGCCAGAGTCAGTGCCTCCATTTCCGCCTCTTGAGGCTACACCACGTGATAATATGGGTGTCTCAGCATGAGTCAATACCTGGTACCATTTCATGTGCTCCATATGCAACAATAAATCTTGAGTAAATTGGAAACTTCTACAACTGTGTTCGAATTTTTGTTCGGCAGTGTATATATTTGTAAGAATGGTACAGCAAAGAAGCGATCGGATGTAACAATGTATGGAGGAGAACTGAAAATAATAATGCATCTCTGATTTGATTTGATTTCAACAGGATAGCTAAAACAGCTTAGGTCTAACCCGCCACTGCCCACACCGAAACTAGGTTTATTGTGCGGTATCACTCCCTGTATACCTAGTAAAGCCAACCAGTGCCCATAAATAGTGAGAGGAGTCCCTCTGTCAGTTTTCTGTTAGACACAATTTCTTCGGGTCTAGTTGTCGCGAAGATTCTGTATCTCCAATGCCATGCATTCAAAAATTAGGTGTGATGCAGTTTCTTCACCCTCATCACAGATCCTACATTTAGCGTCCTCTTCCATTATACCTATTGTGTGTAGGTGTTTTTTGAAGTTCCCATGGCCGGTCATTACTCCGGTCATGAGTTTGATCTCTTTCCTGTTCAATCCCAGGATTACAGACCTTCTTTTAAAACATAGCTTGGGCATAATTACCTTACCATGTTTTTGTGTATGGACCTTGGTCCAATATCCTACGTGCTGTTTCCTAAGCCAGTTCCGTAGTTCTAATTTGATCATAAACTTGGTGATTGTCAAGACAGGTCCCGGTCCTATAAATGGGGTTGTTGCCCCCATCCCAGCCAATCTATCGGCTTGTTCATTGCCACAGATCACTGAGTGGCCAGGGACCCACACTAGGGACACCCTATTGCTTCCCCCTAGCTCCACCAGAGCCCTGTTGCAATCTGCAACAATTTTAGATCTTGTTGCAGGACCTACTAATGATTTCAGGGCTGCCTGGCTGTCTGAATAGATGTAGATGCTACGATCATTGTAGCACCTACCCATATTCTCCTCCACACATGCCCTGATTGCAGTAATTTCGGCTTGGAATACAGAGGCGAGTTTCCCTAGAGAGATGCTGCTCTCTAGTCTTGGCTGAACCATGTACAACCCTGCCCCAACGCCTTGATCTGTTTTCGACCCCTCGGTGAACCAAACGATGTCCCTTGTACGGTGTCGAACTGTTTTTTCCCTCTGCTCCCTACTTCCAATTATTATGTTGTAAGGCTTGTCGAAGCAGTTAGTATTTATTATATAGTTGGTGGGCATTTCCCCAGCGATACCTATATTTACCTCACTCACTATGTTAGTGTGTGATTCTGGATAATTAAATGAGACCCAATTTTGGCCAGTTTTAAGTCTGTATGCCCCAGCTGCTGCCTCCATCTTAACCCAAAGATGAAGTGGAGGCATGTCCAGCATGGCTTCCATTCCAGCGGTTGGTGTGCTGCTAATTCCGCCCGCTATGGCTAAGCAGGCCAATCTCTGCACCTCAGTAAGCTCTTTAGCAGAAACCCGCTGTTCTACCGTCTTCCACCACACTACAGCCCCATAGGAAATCCTAGGTCTAACTACTGTGGTGTACATCCAGTGGATACCTCAGGGGTTTAGGCCCCAGTTTTTGCCACAAGCCCTCCTAGTACTCACTAAAGTGCTTTTTGCCTTGGAGCAGATACTCTTAATGTGAGGGGTCAAAGTTATCTTCACATCCAAGGTTACCCCTAGATATTTCACTGTCCCCTTCACAGGTAGAGTTTCATCGAAGAGCTTTAGATTTCAACTTGCATGCTGTTTCTTCGTAAGTGGTACCACAACAGTCTTCTTAGGATTAACTCTCAGATCCTGTTTAATGCACCATTTTTGCACTATGTCCAACCCTCCTTGTGCCATATTCCTGACTGTGTCAGTGAGTTTGCCAAGTATTACTATGGCAAGGCCATCTGCATATCCTTGGCAGAAGCAATGTCTGGATTTTAGTTCCTCAGTGAGTTCATTCACCAGTAGATTCCACAATAGACGAGACAAAACACCTCCTTGTGGACAGCCTCTAGTGGTCTTAATTACCATCTTTTCAATCATCATCTTCCACTAAGCATGGCTCTGGTCCACTTACATACAGTGGTCTCCAAATCATGCACCTTTGCTGCCCTTACCAAGGAATCTGCTAGGAACTTACGCCCCTGCAGCTTTAACCCAGAAGGCTAACGGAATTCTGTCTTGCAGTGTTTGCCAATGCAGTTGACTCAGCATCTCCTTGACCTGTCTGAGATGGCAATATTCAAATAATTGCCTACACACGGCCCAATCTGAAGAGACCTTCTTCTCTCTGACGAGACCATCCTGTACATCTTTTTGGTTCCCCCCATGGTACCTTGCGTTCATCCCCTACTTCAAGCTGTAGTTGCCAGTGCTGACTGTGGTACGACTTGCGTCGTTTCTTGGGCCAGTAAGGCTCGAGAAACTTATTGGGAGTTGAAACAATTTCCTTCTTGCGTATAGCATTCACGATTCGCTCCTATCCTCTCAGACTGCCCATACACGAGCTGTCCACCTGCAGCGTTGTCTTCTCCACGTGATATCCGAGTATTTGTTAAAAATAGCGGTGCTTTCCATTGTGGCCTGTTTTCCGTTCTCAAAGCAAGAACACTAGCGACAATGTCTTTCGTGCTTTCTAAAGACATCCTGTTGTGAATCCTTTCCTAGATGCTTTCCCAGGCATCAGGTGCGGTGTTTGTGTGTGTTTTCTAAACCTGCTGTTAACTTTATTTTGTGCGACTCAACATTTTTCTTAAATGCGACTTCCTTGTATTGGTTCTCTAAGAGTGGCCACGTGAACCCCGCTACGCTAAGACGTTTCTTTCCATTCCATGCAGGTGTGAGTCATAGAAGCTCGCTTAATGGCGTAACGTTAGCTGTGCGCTGTCATAAACGACCAGCTCTGGGCTACGCTAATGGTTCCTGCCTCCCCGCTGGTCCCTCTTGAAATTCGTTCCATGTTCTACTTCCCTCGACGGCTGGGGACTCCCTGCGTCTGCTTCAGTTCAAAGTGATTGTGATACTACATGACTGTTAACTTGCAAAGTAGGGAATGCTTGCTAGTATGGAGTTCATGTCGGTCACGAATGAATGATTACTCTCCGTACTATGCAAATTAGTATCACTTTACTTGAAGCAGGACATGTGTGGTAACAAAGTGCTCAGCTTCTATATTTAAAACAGTATGTTAAGGAGCAAAATTATACCGCCACCTTGTGAGGAACACGCAGGAAGAGATACAATCACGAGTTGTACAACATCTATAAAGAAGACAAGTGAATCATCCAGATTGATGTGGGCTGGGCACGTAGCAAGTGATGCAAAAGTATTCAAGAAATATAACAAAGAAATCCAGGAGGACAGAGACGTTGTGACGGACAAAAACCTGGTGGGAAGATGGAGTCGTCGAGCATCTCTGAAATGTTGGTTACAGATACTGGAAACCTCTAGCAATGAACCTACATAAATGACGAAAAATTGTTGCTCAGGTCTCACAATGAGCTGTAAAGCTACAAATGGAGAAGAAGAAATAAAAGAAGAAGGAAATGAAAACGCACGAAGTTACTTTTATGTCTGAAGATTTCTCTCAACTGAGAATGACACGATGTTTTCTGTTTCCTAGATACTCCTCATTCCAGTCACACTGCTTGTGTGACACTCCTCACACACATATTTTGCTCATTAAGCGGCAGTGGGGAACTGTACCGAAGGCCTTTCCGAAGTCAAGGAAAGCGGCATCTACTGCACCTGGACGCCCTTATCTAGTGCTTCCTGGGTATAGTGGACCGACAGAACGAGCAGGGTTTCAAACGATCGCTGTTTACCGAACCCACGTCGTTTCCCATCGAGTTGATTTTCGATCTTCAGCACTGTCATAAGTAATGAGCATAAAGAATGTCCCAAAATTCTCTTACAGACTGACGACAGAGACATGGGGCTACAGCTTTACATATCTGTTGGACGATCCTTCTTGAAAACGCTTCGCTCCTGCAGCGATTCACGGTGCACTGGTGCTAGAAGACGGGCAAGTTCTGTCGCATACTATGTAGAGAGTCGTATTTGTACCCCGTAACGCCAGTGGCCTTTCCTCTGTTGAATGATTTCAGACTGGTTTACATCACGTGGTTACTTATTTCTGTATCTGCAGTTTTGGCTTCCGTGTAATGATTTTGAAAAGGAACTGCAATGCGACATTTCTCAGTGAAACAGTTACGTTTAGTATTTCGGACCTCTCTGTGCTAGCCTCTGTTTCGATGACATGGTCAAAGAATGTCTGGACGAATGACCTCGATCCGATCGTTGACTTATATTAAGTCCAAAACTGATTGCGATTTCCTGTCAGATCGGCTGATTCAACTTATCCTCACAACATTGTCAATGCTATATATAAAATTATCATGGCGATATTTCAGGTAAATTGAGAACTATTTCTAATCGGTTCTGATAAAGAGAAACATCTTCCTATCTTTTTTTATCTTCCTGTTTACAGCCTTATTAAATTATGTTGTAGTGATCTTATGATCATTGATTCCCTCCTCTACGGAAACTGAGTCAGAATGTGTGGGGCCGTTTGTTACCAGTAGATCTAATATTGTTTTCGTGAGTCGGTTCACCGATTATATGTGCTCAAAGCAACTTTCGGATAAGGCATTTAGAATAATTTCAAATGATTTGCAGTTCTTACCACCCGCCTTAATCCCATGACGCTAACAGTCTATAGTTGGTAAGTTGAAATATTCACTTAGTACGTTAATATTATCTACGCTAGTTGGGAGATATATACCAAATAAATCAGTAAGAGATAGTACTTATCTCCCATTGAATACAAAACTGATCGGAACATTACTGCAAAAGCAACGAATAAAGCACGCCAAATTTAAAAGAACGTAAAACCTCAAGATTTTCGAAACTGTACAGAAGCTCGAAATTTTGCGCAAATGCTTCTGATAGCTTCCAAAAGGAAACTGTCTAAAAATCAGGCAGAAAATCTGAAGAGATTCTGGTCATAAGTACAGTACATCAACGGAAAGACCCAATACCTACGCGTTAACAATGGTGATGTTACTGATGACTATGCTAATAAAGCAGATTTACCAAACACGATTTTTCGACACTTCTTCGCCACAGAAGACGAAGTAAGCATTTCAGAATTCGAATCTAGAGCAACTGCCAACATGAGTAACTTAGAAGCAAATATCCTCGGTATAACGAAGCAGCTTAAATCATGCATAAAGTCAAGGCTTCTGGTCGACATTGCGTAACAGTCAGGATCATTTCACTGTATGCTGATACAACTGCTCCACACTTTGAATCATATACAACCACTAGCTAATCGAAAGATCCGTGCCTAAAGACGGGAAACTTGCACAAATCACACCAATACCCAAGAATGGAAATATGAGCAATCCGCTGAATTACCTCGAAGAAACCCAAATATTGACAGATAGTTAGTACAGATTCAGAAAATATGGTTCATGTGCAACACAACTAGCTCTTTATCCTCATGAAATAATGAGTGCTATCGACAGGGGATGTCAAATTGATTCCATATTTTTAGATTTCTAGAAACCTTTTGACAACTATCATCCCAAGCTACTTCTAAGCAAACTGCCTGCCTATGAAGTATTACCTCAGTTGCGCGACTGGATTGGTGATTTCCTGTCAGACAGTTCGTAGTAATTGATGAAAGTCATCGAGTACACAGACGTGATCTGGCGTTATCCAAGGAACTGTTGATGGACCTTTCTGAGCAGCCCTGTCAGAGTGTTTGCAGATGAGGGTGCCACTTACTGCGTTGTAAGTTATCAGAAGATCAAAACCAACTGAAAAATAGTTTAGGCCAGATATCTGTAGGGAGCGAAAAGTGGTGTTCAACTCTAAACCATGAAAACTGTGAAATAATCATTAGCACTAAAAGATATTCGCTAAATTTCGGTTATAGGATAAATCACACAAAGCTAAAGGCTGTAAATTCAACTAAATATTAATAGATTACAATTACGAATAACTTAAATTAGAACGATCACATAGATAATGTTGTGAGGAAAGATAACCAAAGACTGTGAGTTATTGGTGGAATGTTTAGAAAGTCTACCAGGTGTTGGCCCTACCAAAGAGGCCACTTACACTACGCCTATCCGCCCTCTTCTGGAGTACTGCTGTGCGGTGTGGGGTCCACATTAGATGTTACTGACGAAGGACATCGTTTTGTCTTATCACGAAATAGGGAAGAGAGTGTCACAGACATGATACGTGAATTGGGGTGGAAATCGTTAAAGCAAAGGCACTTGTGGTTGTGGCACAATCTTCTCATGAAATTGGAATCACCAAATTTCTCCTACGATTACGAAAGTATTTTGTTGGCGTCCACCTGTATAGGGAAATGTGGTTATTACAGTAAAATAAAAGGATTCGAAGCTCACAAATAAACATGTAATTGTTCGTTTATGCCCCCCGCCTTTCGAGGGAACGACAGAGAAGTAGCTTGAAGTTGGTTAGATGAACCCGCTGCCAGGCGTTTAATTGTCAGTTGCAGAGTAATCACGTAGATGTAGACGGAACATCACAAAGACATTTACATACAATACTCCCAGGTTTCGTCTCAAATGTTCCGGCACCACCGCTCCTGAAGCAAAAGATCTCTAAAAGCTTACGGTGATCATGTTTGGCCGACGTTTAACACTAATCTTCAGCCAAATTATTTCACTTTCGGAATCTGTACCAACCTCACTAAATATTGTCGTACATTTTGGCGCTGTGACACGCCTCCAGCACTGGAGTGCAGACTTTTCCAGTCTGAATTTAGAATTTAATTGCTACTAACATGTGATTCAAGCCACGTTTTTGGTCCTAATAATATGTGCGCATTGTTAGCGATTGTAAGTGAGACTAGTTCCGGAACCCTTAGACAGTCTGTCGTGCAGTTGTCTCTATATTAATATTCTATTGGTCTGACCTGTCAGGAGATATACGATTCTCTTTGATTATTTGGGATAGTACACTATCCAGTCACATGTATGTGACCACCTGCTGAAAGCCCAAACAGCCACAGTTTGCAGTATCGACTGCAGTGACGCTTTCAGGAAGAGTGTCGGTGAGGTTCTGGAGGGTACCGACAGGGTTGTGGCGCCACACCGTCTCCAGTGCCGTGGCCAGCTACAGCTGCCCTGATAAGTTTCTCGGATGAGGGTTCATTGTGCGAACAGCCCGATATAGTTGATCCCACAAGTTCTCCACTGGGCTTACATGAGGGGAGTTTCGTGGCCAAGGGAGTACGGAAACGTCCTGGTGCTCTGCGAACCACGCGCGTCCGCTGCGGGCTGTTCGAGACGTCGCATTGTACTGCTGGAAGATGCCGTCGTGCTGAGGAAAAAGAAATTGCATGTACGAGTGGACACAGTTCCCAACGGTTGATCAATTGTGTCGATCAACTGTGCCTTTCAGAATGACGAGATCGCCCAGGGAAAGCCACAAAAACATTCCCCAGACCACGAAGCTCCCTTATCCGGCCTGGACCCTTCCGACTACTGTTGCAGGTAAGTGCACGCCAACGACCATCAGTCCGGTGGAGCATAAAACGTGACTCGCCTGAGAGGTCCACGTGTCGCCACTCAGTGGCCGTCCAGTTGCGGTAATGACGTGCGAATTCCAGCATTCGTCGCTGATGAACAGCAGTCAGCATGGGCGCAAGGACCAGGCACCTGCTGTTGAGGCCCATATGGAGCAGGGATCAGTGAAAGGTCATTGAGGAAACACTATTGGTGTCTCCTCAGTTCATCTGGCCGCTCAGTTGCTCAACAACTGTCTACCTGTTCGCCCTTACACACCTCCACAGTCGTCATGATACATAATCTAATGCCCATGGTGCACCACAGATAAGTCAACGCCGGTTTTGGATAACGCCATTTTGCTATACGTGGTATACTTCAACCAGAGCGGCACTTGAACAGTTTACAAACTAAGCCGTTCTGGAAAAGCTTGTACTGTTGGCCCGAGAGCCAGTGACGATCCCCATTTTAACTTCAGATAACTGGCTCCGTTTCCGCATTACGACGACGACTGCACTGTTTTCCGCGTCCCACGGCGTACTTTACATACCCTCACTGATAGTGCTGGCGCTTGCCGTCTCTGAGTGGCCGTTGCACGTTCACGTCGGACGTACAAGGTGATCACATTATAATATGACTGGACCGTGCATTTTCCCTGTCTGAAATCATAGCTTCTGTACATTTCTGTAGCCCAAAATATCTACATGTTCATAATTTAGATTTGCACCCCCTTGAGTTGACCTTGCTTGCAGCTAAAATTGTAGGATATCAGGTCCGCCCATTATGCAAAGCACAGTTTTCTCTCAGTACCCAAACAGGTTTCAGCATCACTGTACCATCAGCAGTGGGCTTTCGTTTTATTTATCCTGTAATTCTACATTCTCAAAGGGCCAGGAAAAGAAGATGACACAGAAAAATCCAAAACCACCCACCTTAAAATCCCTACTTAAGTTTCACAAGGATACTATCCCATTAAGTCCCGTCATTAACTTACCAAATGCTGCATCCTACCACCTAGCCCAACAGATACACACGTAACAGAAAAAATTGTACACTTTTGATAACAACAGGAATCTAGAAAACTCAAAGGAGTTAATCTAAAGAATCAAGAACATACTAATACCCGACACAGTAAACCTCATATCAGTCGAAGTCACATCAATGTACAGTTGTATTCCAGTAAGTGAAACAATCAACATCATCACACAAAGATTAAAACAACAAGGAAACACACCAGACACACACATCAATGAAATAACAACATAACTCATGACCATAACACCACAAACCTATTTTGTGTTCAACAAAGAATTTTATTCTCAACATGAAGGACTGCCAACGGGATCACCAATCAGTGGCCTCCTTGCTAACATATTCATGAACAACCTGGAGAACATGATCTTCAGACACATAATAAAACCAAAAAACTACAAAGTTATATACTGGTACCGTTATCTCGATAACATAAAATGCCTAATTAATGATCCACATACACACATAGAACATCTACACAACGAAATAAACAACTTACACCGAAAAATTAACTTCACATTATAAACAGAAACTAACAACATTTTCTAGATCTCAACATACATAAAGCGAACAACACACACAACTCCACAATATTCAGGAAACCGACAACCACAAGCACCACCATTTACAATCTATCAAACCGCCCATTGACACCAAAGCATGCAAACTTAAGATTCATGCAACATAGATTAAACAGACGACCCATGAGCAAACAGAACTACACACAAGAACTAAAAGCAATAAAACAAATAGCAGTAGAAAATCGTTATGATACCCATATGGTTCACAAGTTAAGTACGAAAATATGTAAACAGTACAAAAATGAACATACCATACACACACAAATTCTCACCCAACATAGAACAACATAAACCACAAACAATGACCACACACCAGATACAACAGAGCAACAACACACACACACACACACACACAAAACGAAATGGCACATACTCTCCTACAATGAAAAGATTGCTCATAGAATAGGCAACATATTAAAGAAACAGGGACTCCAAATAGTCCCCTAGAACTTAGAACTACTTAAACCTGTCATCAGTCCCCTAGAACTTAGAACTACTTAAACCTAACTGACCTACGGACATCACACACATCCATGCCAGGTGCAGGATTCAAACCTACGTCCGTAGCGGTCGCGCTTTTCCAGACTGAAGCGCCTAGAGCTGCTCGGCCACACCGGGAGACCAACATAAGAAACATCCATGGACGAATTTAACAAATCAGGAATATATGAACTCACATGCAACATTTGCAAATCAGTGTACATAGGACAAACATCCAGAAACTTCAAAACCAGATATTCAGAACATCTCAGAGGTTTAAAAAGGAATCGCTCCCATAGCATATTTGCTGACTACATTGTAGCCCACAATGACCACCCAACTACGATAGAAACAGACTTAAGAATATTAAAACCCAGCCAGAGCCTACACAGCAAACTGACTATTGAGGAAAACTTCCACATACAGTAGGCAATAGTATAATGAAAACAGGTCTTAAATGAATAAATTACACTGTGCAAGGGCACACTATTTAACACATTTCCTTTTCGGTGTTCATTGGAAGACAGTAACGCCTTGAAACATGCACGGGTTTGTTTACGCTAAGTCCCTTTCTAAAGTGCTCAATCCCAGGCACAAGTTCTCCAATCGTCCAAGGGCTTGCAACACAAACTACCAAATACGTGATAAAGGACACGAATGGATCATAGTCATGAACTTCGCAAGCTTATTTCAGGTGACTCGTGTTTCTTCCGTCAGTCATTTCTTTTTTTCGTTGTTCAGCGTTTGAGGCTGGAGTGTGGTTTTGATGTAAGTACAAAAACTAACGGGGCTATTACAACATACTGTTACAGCTCATATTGTAAACATTGACATTTTAGCTTGTGATAGTGATAAAATTGCGAAGCAATGTGTGGTTATTTCATTATTTTCATTAGCACGTTTTGAGGTTACGTCTACTGAGTGTGCTTTCGGTTAATATGGAACTATTGAAGGACACATTTGTGTCATGTTGGCAACAATTTTGCAACTGTCAAGAATGGCGGAGGCAATGGTAAGTACCAACTTAAAATTCGATGTTCTTTATTTTGTCAATATGATTACGTCGCAAAATGTTGTTATATAACTGAAAAAGATTTTGAATAAACCCAAACAAATTGGCCACAATGAGACGTTATTCGCTGCACGTACGATGTGATTTTATAAAATTATATACCTGTAATCTTTCGGGAACGATAAAAACCAAAGATGAAAGAAGAGGTGTGACTAGAAACTTTAATTGTAAAGGAAATAGGGGATCAAATTTTGGAAAGTCACTCAGAGTACGTTAAGAAAAGTACGTTAAAAAATTCACCATTGACGACACTGGGACTGAATGTCCTAATAGGAATCAAGAATAGTCATCCCCACCTACTCAGTGTCTCCTAACAATTGATGCTATTGCGTTGTTCTAAAGACACGCTAAAGCAAATTCAGTCGAGTGATGAAGGTGGCATGAAGGCAGCAGCAACCAAATCTTATCATGAAATGGCTGTCACTGAGAAATGTGGGAAAAACACTTACAGTACTTTAATGCGCAAAAAATCCACTTGAGCGTCAAGCAGTCTATGTGTATGAAGAATGGCGACGTCGGATCTACGTCGCACATCAGTCATGGTACGAACATTTAAAAAACCGAAAGAAGAATATATAAAAAGCAACTGTATGCTCTGTGATAAAACCAAAGATTGTTTACGTGTGTGTGTGTCTCTGTTGGTTCTTCCTTGACAAGGAAGTCGGCCTCAAGAAAATTGCATTTTCAACCAAAAGTAGTTATGACAGATGACAACAGCGCAGAAAGGTATGCCTTAAGAGCCGTAGCTCCAAACAGTAGGTTGCTTTTATGCGCACTTCATGCTAATCAGGCTCTGCGTTGATTGTTGTTAAGTGATCATGAGGTTATTAAATACAATCGACAACCACGTATGAGGAATTTACAAACTGTAATGTATATCAGTACATAGCAATCAGTATTTCTCATTTATGTAACGAAAAAAAAGTGAAGAAAAATAAAAACCTAAAAAATCACCAAACAAATTTGTGGAGACGGAGTCAGGAGTACTGTTTAGCATATTGTATCGATAACACTAATAATTACTATAACTCCTCAATCCGAATTTTTACAGTCGTAGTATAACAGCAGCCTAAAATTTTTAGTATTATCGCGGATACCTTTGAAGCATAACAAAAGAATAGGTTGATTGATTTTTCTAATGGGAGAGCGATAAATCTTACGTCAGCATACGGAAAATTTTGTCAAGGAAGTAATAATGTTATGTGGATGACAATAGTTATTTCGTCAAAGAGAAGACTGGTCTGTACGTTGTTGCCTGTGGAATTGCAACTGTGATTATCTATATGGAACTGGGGCCCGTTTCTTAAATTGTTCTGTAGGGAAAAAAAGGGTATGGGGTTGTACATACCAGATCGATGTATTTAAATAATTCTTACCTTCAAGAATTTGCAAAATACGCTCTGGGTGACGAATTTTTGTACCAGATGAAGTAACAGACAGATTTAATGTTCCAATAAATAGAGAGGATGGCAGAACAACTATCAGTAATGGAAACTTTGACAATACTTTCTGAAATATTAAAGCCCAGTGGTACTGATACCTTGGAAAGAAATTCAGCCGCTGAATACTCCAAGTTTCCATCCGATTTGTCGTAGAGACAGCCAAATATTAAGTCATTGGCTTTCCGCAAAAAGAACCGGAGAAAATCTCGGAAAATTTATGCATAACCTACATCGATTTTTCGCTGCGAAGAAAGGGGTCTACCACGCATCGATGGAATGGTTCACTGAGGGTTGCGAGCTAAGCCTGAATTGACGAAAGTAAGAGGTTTCCACTAAATCGCATCAAACACTGATAATAATACCTTCTGCCGAGAAAACGATTACTTAATATAAAATATATTGTTACAGTTTTGTATCTACTTTCTCAAGCTAGTCAAGTTACAGCTTATATCGAGATTCACGAAGAGTAGGATCTACAGGACAGAAATTCAACCTATAGTAGTGTACGGAGCAGAAACATAGACTGTGAACAAAATAGAAAAATTAAACTCCTAACATTTCAAAATGCCAGTAGGGGATGAAGAATACTGGGCAAAATGGGAAAAAGTGCAAATGGCAGGAATATTGTGTGATTATAGCGAGGAGACTAAAGCGGTTTGGGTAGGTAACGCCAGGACACGAAGCAGACATCAGAGGCAACAGACTGAGTGGTAGACTAGAGCTGAGATGAAGTGAAGGGGAACAGAAAGGATGTGAGTACGGTGGGAGTAGCTCGAGAAAAACGCGTGGCCCCTGAAAGGTGGAGCAGAGGCCAAAGACCGACTGCAGTTTATGTGGCCAACCTAGAAAGTAAATAATGTACCAAGTTATCTTGATGGTCTCACGTAACGAATACGTCACTGACTTTAGTTTTATTTCTATCCTATATAATACACGAAATGCTTAAAGACTTTCCCGAGCCTGATTACCATGAAGTATACATAAAAGTAACCTGCTGTTTGGAAATACGGCTCTTAAGGCATTCCTTTCTGCGTTGTTATCATTCGTCACGACTACCTTAGGTTGAAAAAGTTTCTGGGAATTCCCGAAATAAAAGTACCCCAAAAGAAACACAGATTTGAAGCGCTCAGTCACTGTGCGCGGTAATTGTTAACCCGTGCACGATTGGAAGATGCGAACGTTGAATCGAAAACGAATTTAGAGATAGAATTAGCGTAACAAACTCTTGAGTGTTACTAGCCAAAATTGTCTTGTATTGAACACTGAGAAGGAAATATGCCGAATGCTGAAACGTGCAAATCAAAGGGCGTTGCCACATGAGGTATCTGAAGTGACCCTCCATGACACAGAGATGTGAAAGAATCCGTCTCAGGGCCCCATGCACAGGGCAGCAAAGTGAAACCTGTCGACCGCGCCCACACTGCTTCCAGTCATTTTGAGACGGAGACAATTCTCCTTGCGTCCATGCACGATAAGCGTGAAGAGCAATCGCTAATGAACTTTCAAGTGGGTGAGGTATTGTCTACTTAATGAAGCCAAAGACGCAGTACTGACAAGAAAGATTTCTATTTTGTTTCAATGTTTCTGCGGTCTTTATAATCATCGAGGTTTATAGTTACACCAAGACGTGCTGCTTGTACATTGTAAAACAGAAAAAGAAGACCCATCACGACGGTATTATACGAGTGGGAGGCAAAACTGTTGATGTGATGTACATATACAGAGAAACAAGAGACTAAAATTTAAGAAAAATTGGATTATTTACTCAGAAGAAAGAACTTCACATACTGATCAATTCAATAACGCATTGGTCCACCAGTGGCATTTGCCGAAACATTTATTCGTTTCAGCACTGATTGGTAGAGTTCTTTGATTCTCTCTTGAAGGATATCGTGCCAAATTTAGTTCAGTTGGCGCTCTAGATCTTCACAATTCGAGCTAATTCGATGGCCTGCCCATAATGCTGCATACGTTCTCAGTTTGGGAAAGATTCGGCTACCTAGCTGGCCTAGATAGGATTTGGGAAGCACAAAGGCAAACAGTAGAAACTCTCGCTCCCGGGTTCGATTCCCGGTGAGGTTAGGGATTTTCTCTGCCTCCTGATGGCTGGGTGTTGTGTGATGTCCTAAGGTTAGTTAGGTTTAAGTAGTTCTAAGTTCTAGGGGACTGATGACCGTAGATGTTAAGTGCCATAGTGCTCAGAGCCATTTGAAACATTTTTAGAAACTCTCGCCGTGTGCGGGCGGATGGACATTGTCTTACAACAAATCGTGCTGTAGAGCATCGTCGGCATGCTGTTCCCCGCTCTGTTGTCCACAGCGGCCGCCATCCTCGGCGTACACTTGAGCTCGACAGTGGCCGCCCGCACACGGCGAGAACTTCTGCTGCTTGTCTTCGCGCTTCCAGGGCCCTATCTAGGCCGCCAATGTATCGTATCAGCGAATTGGACATAATTTGTCACAATGTCCCTAAGGACTTCCAAGAGCTCTGTCAATCAATGCCAAGCCGAATAACTGCTTGCATGGTGGTCAGATTTGCACCTACCCTTTACTGTCTTGATCAGTTTGTGAACCTCTTCTCCATAAATCATTGAATTTTTTCTGAAATTGTAATCAATTGTTTTTCTGTACATGTACATCACATCTAGCTATTTCTGTCCAATTTGGATAATTCCTTGGTGGTGGTATGGACAATGTGCCTATAAAATGGTGAACAAAATGACTCTCAGTACATGGTCCCTATGTAACTGAGAGAAGGCTTTTGGCAGATTGGTCTGTGCTTACTGACCTTCACTATCAGACTGCAAATGAAAATGTTTCTCAAATGAACTAAAAGCTCTCAGTCAGAGAATATACAAAATTGGTAGTGTACTGCTTGACAGAGTCACGTTGATTAATCTGTAGGAGTAACTTTACAAAATAATGTGAAATTGAATGAGGTAGTAAAGATAGTAGGGAAGGCAAATGGACAACTTCGGTTTACTGTGGAAGTTTAAAAAATGTGTCACTCTGTAAAAGAGACTGCTAATAGAATACTAGTGTGATCCATTCTTCAATTTTGCTGGAATATTTGCGATGCACGGCAGGTCAGATTAAAGGAAGACATTGAAGATATTTAAAAGCATGCTGGTAGACTTTATACCAGTAGATTTGACCATCACACAGTTGGTAATGAGATGCTTCATGTACTCAAATGGAAATCTGTCAAGAGGAAGGACATTGTCTTTGTGGAGAAAATTTAGATACCGGCATTTCAGACTGACTGCAAAACTATTCTTCTGCCACCAGCGTACGTTTCGCTTTGGGACCACGAAGATTACATAAGATAAATTAGTGCTCGTACGGGGACATGCACACACTCGTTTTCCCCTAGCTCTGTTTTGCGAGGGTAACAGGAAGGGAAACGACTCCTAGTGGTACAAAATACTCTCCGCCATGCACCATACGGTGGCTTGCGCATTATGTATGCAAATATAGATGAAATAAGGCTCTGAATAAAGGAGCTGTGTATCTGAATAAATATATGCTGTCTGATGGCTATCCTACACAATAAGACAGTTCATTTAATGTATTTCTAGTCTAAACTAAGACGTAAATTTTTCAGTTTATGGAGCAAAGTATAAGTGCTCGTACACAAAACACTATTGGTACAAGACAGGAAAGCGTAGGTCGTTTGCAAAACTTGGACACCACATCTGTGTCCATGCTGTCAGCAGCACTCCAATGAAAACGATTGGTTGTATTACGGTTTTGCACTGTGATCCTTTGATAACTGCAGAGCTGTCACTCACAGACGTAATGTAGTCTAAATTCGGAAGAGGAATATCTGGCCGAGAGAGCAACATAACACCTTCTCAAAATACGAGGGTTATTTTGAAAGTAAGTTCCGATCGGTTGCGAAATGGAAACCACTGTGAAAATCCGATTAATGTTTGCACAGATGTGTTGGGTAGTGTTTCTAATACGGCCATCGATTGCGGCACGTTGCTCTTTTAAGTTATGAACGCATTGTGAGCATTAAAAGGTGCCTAGAAAATAGTATCTCCCGACTGTTGAGATTTCATCTGTTTTCGTGCAGCTCAAATAACGTAAAAGCCAGGCGTTTCGTTCTTCATGACAGTTTACGGCCGCATCTGCCGAGGCAATGAAGATGTTCCTGCAGGCAGCGTTTTCGATCGGAAGTGATCGACCACCCGCAACACAGCAAGTAATTGGCTCGTCCTGTCTTTCATGTCCGCTCACATGAACCGCTGGCTATGCAGACAACATTTTGGCACAGACAGCGAGCTGTAGGCGAGAGCTGAAAATTGGCGGAAAGCACAGACACCTGCCTTCTACGATGAGAGAAAGTTGGTACAACGCTAAGATAAATTTCTAAGTCGACGTGGCGATTGTGTAGAGATGTAGCTGCAAGGTGTAGCTTGCTACTGCAAATAAAACATTTGTGATTTTCACAGTGGTTTCCATTTCGCAAACGATCAGAACGTACTTCCCGAATATCCCTCCTAACAATAAACTGCGGAAGCAAACAGGAAAGTCAGGTCCCGCAGAGTGCCTACTCACCCTAAAGTCAGGGAAGAGCACCGTCGGGCTGTGTACTGCTGTTAGCAGCTGCACCACCAGAGCAGCCAGGAATAGCCTGCGCTCCGCTTCACACTCCAGCTGCCACGCCCTGCCCCTGCTGCGCGCGTCACTGCCCACTCAGTTACCGGGCCGAGTGCGACACGTGAGTAGGCCTATCTAATCTCTCTGTCGACTCCCACAGAGAGATACGATTCTCCAGAATGCGAAATGTTTAAATCCATTTCAAGAGTACACTGAAGAGCCAAGGAAACTGGTACACCTGCCTAATATAGTGTAGGGCCCCTGCGAACACGCAGAACTGCCGCAACATGACGTGGCATGGAATCGACTAATGTCTGAAGAAGTACTGGAGGGAACTGACTTCATGAAACCTGCCGGGCTGTCCATAAATACGTAAGACTGATAGGGAGTGGAGATCTCTTCTGAACAGCACGTTGCAAGGCATCCCAAATATGATCAATAATGTTCGTATATGGACAGTTTGGTGGCCAGCGCAAGTGTTTGTAATTCAGGAGAGTGTTCCTGGAGCCACTCTGTAGCAATTCTGGACTTGTAGGGTGTCGTATTGTCCTGGTGGAATTACCCAAGTCAGTCGGAATGCACAATGGACACGACAGGATGCTTACGTCAGAGACGATCAGGGGTCTCATATTACTCCAGCTGCACACGCCCCGCATCATCATAAAGCCCCCACCAGCATGTATTCTCCTCTGCTGACATTCAGGATGCATGGATTCATGAAGCTGGCTCCATACCAAGCCACGTCCATCCGCTTGATACAATTTGAAATGAGGCTCGTCCGACCAGGCAACATGTTTCTAGTCATCAGCAGTCCAATGTCGGTGTTGACCTTCCCAGGCGATGCGTAAGGCTTCGTGTAGCGCAGTCATCAAGGGTACATGAGTGGACTTTCGGCTCTGCAAACCCATATGGATGATATTTCGTTGAATGGTTCGCACGCTGACACTTGTTGATATCCCAGCATTGAAATATGCAGCAATTTGCGGAAGGGTTGCACTTCTATCACGTTGAACGATTCTCTTTCAGTCGTCATTGGTCTCCTGTTTCCAGGATCATTTTCTGGCCTCAGCGATGTTGCAGGTTTTATGTTTTACCGGATTGCTAATATTCACGGTACACTCGTGAAATGGTCGTACAGGATAATCCTAATTCATCTCTTGTGCCCCGACTATATAACCATGTTCAAACTCATTTAAATCTTGATAATCTCCCATTGTAGCAACAGTAACCTATTTAACAACTGTGCCAGTCGCTTGTTGTCTTACGTAGGCGTTGCCGACCACCACTTCGTATTCTGTTTACATATATCTGTATTTGAATACGCAAGCCTATACCAGTTTCTCTGGCGCTTCAGTGTAATTGAGACATTTCTCTTTGCGATGGAAAATGTTGTTGCGACTTCAGTTTAAACAGCGTCAAGCAGTCTATTACCACATTGTCTGTAGAATAGGCCTGAATTTGTTCCAGATGTTTGTTGGTCGGTACAGTTTGCCTCGAGTGAATACTCTGGTGTGAAAGAGTCTAAATAGGACACTTATTCTATACATAGTTTTTACTGTTTATACATAAAATGAAATATTTTGGTGGTGCTGACCAATGAAACTGCCACAGAGGGATAGACAACAAATAACGAAATCTACGTAAATCTTTGCACACTATCAGAGTAGGTAAGTTTGGTCACGGCGGATCATGTTTGTATTAAACGTGATGCAACAAATAGTTTTTCATTACGTGGAACACCACAGATAGTACTTTCTGTAGTAAATTTAGATTGAAAAAACGCGGTATTTTGTGGTGTGCAAATCGGCATGTAATGGCGCGTCTTGGACGCGCAAGTCGACACGCCATCAAACTGATCTAAAAATGGCTCAAATGGCTCTGAGAACTACGGGATCTAACATCTGACGTCATCAGTCCCCTAAAACTTAGAACTACTTAAACCTAACTAAGGACATCACACACATCCATTCCCGAGGCAGGATTCAATCATGCGACCTTAGTGGTCGCACGGTTCCCGACTGAAGCCTTGGAACCACTCGGCCACACTGCTCGGCTCAAACTGATCTCCTTCCAACTTTAATTACACTGTTGTTCTTGTGGTCTTCAGTCCTGAGTGGTTTAAGCAGCTCTCCATGCTACTCTATCCTCTGCAAGCTTCTTCATCTCTCAGTACTTATTGCAACCTACGTCTTTCTGAATCCCTCTATGATTTTTACCCTCCACAGTGCCCTCCAATGCTAAATTGGTGATCCCTTGATGCCTCAGAACATTTCCTACCAACCGGTCCCTTCTTCTTGTCAAGTTGTGCCACAGATTCCTCTTCTTCCCAATTCTATTCAATACCTCCTCATTAGTTATGAGACCTACCCTTCTAATTTTTCAGCATTCTTCTGTAGCACCACATTTCGAAAGCTTCTATTCTCTTCTTGTCCAAACTATTTATCGTCCATGTTTCACTTACACACATGGCTACGCTCCATACAAATACTTTCAGAAACGACTCCCTGACACTTAAATCTAGACTCGATGTTAACAAATTTCTCTTCTTCAGAAACGCTTTCCTTGCCATTGCCAGTCTACATTTTATATCCTCTCTTCTTCGGCCATCATTAGTAATTTTGCTCCCCAAATAGCAAAACCCCTTTACTACTTTAAGTGTCTCATTTCCTAATCTAATTCCCTCAGCACCACCCGACTTAATTCGACTACATTCCATTATCGTTGTTTTGCTTTCGTTGATGTTAATCTTATATCCTCCTTTCAAGACACGGTCCATTCCATTCAACTGCTCCTCCAAGTCCTTTGCTGTCTCCGACAGAATTACAATGTCATCGACGAACCTCAAAGTTTTTATTTCTTCTCCATGGATTTTAATACCTACACTGAATTTTTCTTTTGCTTCCTTTACTGCTTCCTCAATATAGAGATTGAATAACATCGGGGAGAGTCTACAACCCTGTCTCACTCCCTTCCCCACTGGTGCTTCCCTTTCATGTCCCTCGGTTCTTAAATCTGCCATCTGGTTTCCGTAGAAATTGTAAATAGCCTTTCGCTCCCTGTATTTTACCCCGGCCACCTTCAGAATTTGAAAGACAGTATTGCGGTCAACATTGTCAAAAGCTTTCTCCAAGTCTACAAATGCTAGAAACGTAGGGTTGACTTTCCTTAATCTTTCTTCTAAGATAAGTCGTAAGGTCAGTATTGCCTCACGTGTTCCAATATTTCTACGGAATCCAAACTGATCTTTCCAAAGGTTGGCTTCTACTAGTTTTTCCATTCATCTGCAAAGAATTCGCATTAGTATTTTGCAGCTGTGGCTTATTAAACTGGTTGGTCGGTAATTTTGACATCTGTCAGCACCTGTTTTCTTTGGGATTGATATAAGTATATTCTTCTTGAAGTCTGAGGGTATTTCGCCTGTCTCATACATCTTGCTCACCAGATGGTAGAGTTTTGTCAGGACCGGCTCTCCCAAGGCCGTCAGTAGTTCTAATGGAATGTTGCCTACTCCTGGGGCCTTTTTTCGACTCAGGACTTTCAGTACTCTGTCAAACTCTTCACACAGTATTGTATCTCCCATTTCGTCTTCATCTACATTCTCTTCCATTTACAGAATATTGTTCTGAACTACGTCTCCCTTGTGTAGACCCCCTATATATTTCTTCCACCTTTCTGCTTTCACTTCTTTGCTTAGAACTGGGTTTCAATCTGAGCTCTTGATATTCATATGAGTTGTTCTCTTTTCTCTAAAGGTGTCTTTAATTTTCCTGTAGGCAGTATCTATCTTACCCCTAGTAAGATAAGCCTCTACATCCCTACATTGGTCCTCTAGCCATCCCTGCTTAGCCATTTTGCACTTCCTATCGATCTCATTTTTGAGACGTTTGTATTCCTTTTTGCCTGCTTCATTTACCGCATTTTTATATTTTCTCCTTTCATCAATTAAATTCAATATATCCTCTGTTACCCAAAGATTTCTACTGACCCTCGTCTTTTTTACCTACTTGATCCTCTGCTACCTTCACTACTTAATCCCTCAGAGCTACCTATTCTTCTTCAACTCTATTTCTTTCCCTCATTTGTGACAATTGTTCCCTTAAGCTGTCCCTGGAACTCTGTACAACCTCTGGTTTAATCTGTTTGTCCAGATCCCACCTCATTTAATTCCCAGTTTTTTTGCAGTTTCTTCAGTTTTAATCTACAGCTCATAATCAATAGATTGTGGTCAGAGTCTACATCTGCCCCTGGAAATGTCTTACAATTTAATAACTGGTTCCCAAATCCCTGTCTTACTATTATATAATCTATCTGATACCTTCTAGGATGTCCAGGATTCTTCTATGTGTACAACCTTCTTTTATGATTAAGTTATGCACTGTGCAAAATTCTACCAGACGGCTTCTTGTTTCATTTCTGTACCCCAATCCATATTCTCCTACTACGTTTCCTTCTCTCCCTTTTCCTACTCTCGAAACCCAGTCACCCATGACTTAAATTTTCGTCTCCCTTCACTTCCTGAATAATGTCTTTTATTTCATCATACATTTCATCAGTTTCTTCATCATCTGCAGAGCTAGTTGGCATATAAACTTGTACTACTGTAGTAGGCGTGGGCTTCGTGTCTATCTTGGCCACAACAATGCGTTTAGTATGCTGTTCGTAGTAGCTTACCTGCACATCTATTTTTTTTTTATTCATTAGTAAACCTACTTCTTGCATTACCCCTATTTGAGTTTGTATTTGTAACCCTGTATTCACCTGACCAAAAGTCTTGTTCCTCCTGCCACAAAACTTCACTAATTCCCAATATATCTAACTTTAACCTATCCATTTCCCTTTTTAAGTTTTCTAACCTACCTGCCTGATTAAGGGATCTGACATTCCACGCTGCCATCCGCAGAATGCCAGTTTTCCTTCTCCTGATAACGACGTCCTCTTGAGTAGTCCCCGAAGGAGATCCGAATGAGGGACTATATTACGTCCGGAATATTTTACCCAAGAGGACGCTATCATCATTTAACCGTACAGTAAATCTGCATGGCCTCGGGAAAAATTACGACTGTACTTCCCCGTTGCTTTCAGCCGTTCGCAGTACCAGCACAGCAAGACCGTTTCGGTTAGGGTTACAAGGCCAGATCAGTCAATCATCCAGACTGTTGCCCACAAGGTTTAGCAATAGCACTTTTAAAATGAAAAAGTATAGATTATAATTATTACTATCCAGTTCTTTAAATACAAGTACAGAGATGTCTATACTCTAAGGTACTCCAAGCGAGAAGGCTAACGGAGGGGAAGAAGCGACCAAAGATAGGAGATGGCCCGACCTCTCATACTTACAAAAGAAAGTCTTACCTCAAATTACTGACTGCTAGCGAAATATGATAGTTATATATGAGTTTGACATTGAAATATTTATTTAAACTATCCCCCTGAATGGCGGTGGCATGGCTGGCATCAATGTGGAACTAGCCAATCGACAGAAATCTCTTTGCGGTTTACTTTCACATAATATTTTACACATACATTGTAATAGTTGTTATATTGTGACATTTCTTTGAGTGTGAAATGAGACTACATCTTACGTTTCTGACATTAATGTGAAAAGTCGAAGAGAACTGATGCAGAAAATACAATATTTATGTTGGTATAATTGCTTTCGAGACAGTCATTACTATGTCTAGTTTAGAGTTTTCGTCAGTAACACATCACGTACAGTATTTTGTTCAACGATTAGAACTGAACATATTCCAGGTAGTTTAAATAAGCAGCAGTTAGACAATTATAGTCCTTGAAACAAATTGCGATTTATATAATGTTCATTGATTTTTACTGTTCTACAAATACTATATCATACCGTCGGTGATTAAATGATTACGTTGTATGAATATTATTCTTGCCTCACAAAATTGAGGGGAACAGATCACGTTGGATATGCTAGGATTGTAGGTTAAAGATTGCGGTAGACTGATCAGATGCGACACACCAAGGATTCGGATGAGATCGTGTTGTCAAGTGAGATTGTATCCAGATTTCGGCAGGGAAATAGACGTGGTAGTTCACCTAGAGTTTCTTGTCTCTCATGTTTTTATCATGCAGCATCGCACACCGGATCATGTGAGGCAGTAGTCAAATTGGATTGCTACTACTTAAAGGATTATGTTAAAAGAAAGTTTCATTAAACTGTAAATAACAGACTTTTCCCCATATGATACACAATAACAATATGAATTCTTGGAACATGGAATAGATTTGGGTTTTACGTGGATGGAAGATGATTTTTTACAGTTCACTTTCTCTAAAACGTCGCTTTTGTTTACACATCTTCCAGTTACTAAAATTGGTGGTGAACTAGTCCTTGAAGTCCTTTTAAAAAGAAATAAATCTGTATTTCAACAACATTATGAATACAACTTCAATCCAGGACCTAATACACCAGTGAGTCATATTTTTATGCAAAAGACTGCAGCAGATCTACTACTACAGGAAAGTGTTAGCTAAGACTGGGCAGGAACCACTGTTTATCACCAAGTCTACTTTAACTAGTTGCTCTGCCAAACTAGCCTACCTTCAGCGTTACAGGTGTGCCACAGAATACAAATCTACTTTGTCCGGCCGCTCCCACCGAGCTAACCCCAGTGAGCCTGATCCTGGCCCCAGAAATAAACTCGCTGCAGTCCTTTTTCTTTTCAAAACATCCATTCCTATTTAGCAATGCAGGCGCCCAGAAAGTTCATAGCAACAATCCGGGCGAGAGCCGACGACGGCGGCGGTTGTGGACGGCGCGGGTTGGCAGCTCCTACTCGTCGTAGCAGTGCGTCGCTCAGTGAGAGTCCTTCCTTCCACTCCCTGCGAGCAGCCGTCGCACTTCGCACCAGAGATCAGACCGCCATTACTGAGTGCCACATTTCGTTGTTGCAGTTCACAACAACACGCCGTGACACAGTAACAACTCAGACCATTCCGCCATTACCTTTGTAGTAGTCATCACGCCATCACTGTTTATCTCACGTCACTTACTTACAGTCTTAAGAGTCTCGTTTCCTAGAAACAGTGCTTATATCATAGTTCCAAAGTTTAACATTTTGTAGTCTGTACCATTTTCTTCCCCAAAGAATTAAAGTTCCTTTATCGTAACATCCTTAATTAACACGTTTACAAAGCAATAATCTCATTTAATGGTTTAAGGATTATTGTCACACATTACAACAGAATGAGGTGACAATCATTTTCTCGTGTTGTTCACGATTCGTGTCTGACCAGCTTATATCCTTACTGCATATTACTATCGTTTACGGACAGATTAGACCGACATAATCTATTTGTAGAGTAACAAGTCTAACCGTCGTACAGAGTGTCAGCTCAAGTCAGTTCGTGGGATATGGATAGGGAAACTAAACACGAAAGCAAATCAAACATCAAAGCTGGGCAATTTTCAGAATCGCGATAAGCTAGGAAATCGTATCACACTTGCTTGCTTTACTCGAGACTAATATGTAGAAGTAATAGCACAGTACCATATCCAAAGCACTATTTTACAACTACTTCTGGTAGCACAAATGTAATCAGTAAATAAAAGGTTGGCATAAGTATTGGAAGGACGTTTTTAGTGATTATTTATCTCGCTTAAGTACTAAAGACAGCAGACCTTGTAATGAAACGTTGACATTGTAAGAATTACTTGAACAACTAGATCTGTGTCACAGTTCTTTTGCTTTCCTGTCAACATGTCAGTATTTTACAGAAAAATCAATTTCCATTTTTCTTAAGTATTACGTCTCTCCTGAAGAAATAAATTTTCTCATTTTGTTCCTTGAAATACATAGTGAAATTACTCATTATTATTATACTCCTTATGTCCATTCTCACTGTGTACTGACCAAGAACATACTTAACACTATAGTGTTTGTGTTTATCTCCTTTTACAACTGTTATTTATATAATTATATACATCTAATAATAAGTTTAATACTCCAGGCAAAGCAATGCCTAGCAATACAGTGCACACAGCACATGATTTGTGAATAGGAGTAGTACTCATTTATCCTTCGCTACCCTGAACTTCCATCCGGTAAGTTTAGTTACTTCTAATAAAAATATTTTAAGTGTATTATTAGTCGATGCATATCGTATCTCAAATATCATCAATTCTTTTTTACCATTACAACTTGCCACTTCAGATTCAACTCTTAACTAATAGTTAAACTAAATACTAAACATGAAACTTCCTGCCAGATTAAAACTGTGAGTCGGACCGAGACTCGAACTCGGGACCTTTGCCTTTCGCGGGCAAGTGCTCTACAACTGAGCCACCCAAGCAAGACTCACGCTCCGTCCTCACAACTTAACTTCTAGCAGTACCTCGTCTCCTACCATCCAAACTTTACAGAAGCACTCCTGCGAAACTTGCAGTTCAACTTCGAGTCTCGGTCCGGCACACAGTTTTAATCTGCCAGGAAGTTTCATATCAGCTCTCACTCCGCTGCAGAGTGAAAATCTCATTCTGGAAACATGACCCAGGCTGTGGCTAAGCAATGTCTCCGCAGTATCCTTTCTTTCAGGAGTGCTATTTCTTCAAAGTTCGCAGGAGAGCTTCTGTAAAGTTTGGAAGGTAGGAGACGAGGTACTGGCAGAAGTAAAGTTGTGAGGCCGGGGTGTGAGTCGTGCTTAGGTAGCTTAGTTGTAGAGCACTTGGCCGTGAAAAGCAAAGGTCCCGAGTTCGAGTCTCGGTCCGGTACACAGTTTTAATCTGCCAGGAAGGTGCTTATCAGCGCGCACTCCGTTTCAGAGTGAAACTCTCATTCTAAATACTAAACATTAATTCAGTATCGTCTAAAAGTTGATTTGGTACAAGTCACACAAACCAAAGAACATCCTAAGCTATCCTTTAATTCTGGGGTATGGAATGTGTTCTACAGCACTAATTTTGTCAGGATCGGGCATGATTCATTCAGAAGATAATATGCGGCGAGGAACGTTTATTTTATCTCTCACGAACCTTGATTTCATAAAGTTCGTGGTTACACCTGCTGCAGAGAATTTCTGAGGAGACTTTCTTTGTCAATCTATGTGCTGCTCCCAGGTGTGTGTGGGTGTCAGTATATTGGCAACATGTAGTGTAACTTTATGATGTAGTTCAGCCACAAGTACTGTATCTAGCGCAGTTAACATTGAGACGGTAGCATATAAAAGTTGTAGCTCCTTCCACCAAAGATTCATTTGCAGGACTCAACAACTAGTAGGAACTTCTTAAATCAATACTAGTATGGTATTTTATCCGTATAAAATTCTCCAGTTGTTCATCCATGTATTCTGGGCATGTTCTCACATATGCAGCAATTTTATTTTTTCCCGTTGCATCCAGAAGCAAGCAATTGCTCCCAACAGGTTTTATATCTGCTAATAATGAACTGCATTATGGCGATAAGGAAGGTTCGATGATTCTCCACTGTAGCAATTGCTGAATTTCTGCAGCAGTGGATGCCCTCTTGGTTCAAGGGATGCAATACGCTTTATAACAGCGAAGTTCATGAAGGGAGACTTCCATGTCAGCCCGCATCTCGTTGTCGTGCGGTAGCTTTCTCGCTTCCCGCGCCCGGGTTCCCGGGTTCGATTCCCGGCGGGGTCAGGGATTTTCTCTGCCTCGTGATGGCTGGGTGTTGTGTCTTGTCCTTAGGTTGGTTAGGTTTAAGTAGTTCTAAGTTCTAGGGGACTGATGAACATAGATGTTACGTCCCATAGTGCTCAGAGCCATTTGAACCATTTGAACTTCCATGTCATTTCGGTACATTTTAATAACATCCGGTTTACTTATTATTTCGTAAACATAGTTTAACAACGAATATTTCTGTTAGACTTGTGTCAATATATCAGTAATAGTGGACTCGGCAGTCTTACTTTTCTCTAAATTTTCTGTATCTTCATTTAGACTTCAGTTTGCAAGTGTGTCTGTGACACTTTTTTTTATCCTAAGTAACTCTTCTCTCATAGCCTGGCAATATTTTCCACGGTTCAACTTGGTTTTGGCCAAATCTCCTGCGGTTTGTTTGCAAGGAACATTTCCCCACATAAAAATCGACAACTACATCGTTTTCATGCAAGTAATCTATGCTCAAAATGCATTCGACTACCAATTTATTCGTGATTATGAATGGACATTTCACTACTCCATTTCCTAATTTCACATTCATTTGTGTCTGCCTCTTGACATTTTGCGACTTTACACCAACAGTCTCAATAATTCTGTAGTTTTGCAGTGGATAGGTTAGAACTTTACTGATCTCGCATATTTTATTAAGCGTATTAGATGATTAAGCACTCACCATAGTACCGGTGTCTGACACGATTAAGGCTGGTATTTCACCCACTAGTGCAAGGATTGTGGCCTATACGATATTTGGAATGATCTGTGCTTAATTTCTGTTGGATACCCACATCATTGCTATAATGTAACAAGTTTACGTTATGGTGTTGATTGCCGCCGTCCCACCGCTCATCCACAATTTCGGTACTCAATGGGGCTGGAACTAGTTTGTGGACCCCTTGTCATCGAGTTGCTGCACCTCTGTGATCACGGAAGTTTTTACAGTAGGCTATCTCATTTGCCAATCATCTTCAGTTATGCGTTTTTGTATTGGAACACCTTGAATGTTGTTGTTATTATCTTGTTTTTTGTTGTCATTGTTCATAGACAGTTGGTTTTGAGTCTCCATCGATTATCACTGTAGTGAATTTATAGTTAGGAAGACAGCCACTAGCATTCCCATTGGATCCTAGGTGATGCTAGTTATCATCATGTTTTCTCTTGTGCAAATTTTGTAGGCCACAATCAAACTGTTACATATTGGATGCTGGTAGCGCATCTTGCTGTTTGACATAACCTGCACAGTGTTCTGTTCCGCTGGTACCATGATGTACACGGCTCAAAGAATGGCTCCCTGTGGATACTGTTACCGTTGCTCAATTTAGCATCCGTTACTATCAGGTCCAAGGAGTCGAGTATGAACACAAACTGTTCAAGATCATCCTCAGACGCGTGAACCAATTTATCTCTGCGGTCAGGGGGCAATTTCGACTTTTATATTCTAAGAACGTCTCAGTTGCCAATTGTCTCATCGTAATACCGTGTAAAAATTTTCAAATGTGTGTGAATTCCTAAGGGACCAAACTGCTAAGGTTATCGGTGCCTAGACTGGCACACTACTTAATCTAACTTACGCTAAGAACAACACACACACCAATTTCCGAGGGAGGACTCCAACCTGCGGCGGGAGGTGCCGCACAGTCCGTGACATGGCGCCTCAAACGGCGTGGCCCCTCCGAGCGGCAGTATCGTGTCTTACTGATGTATTTTTCGAAGCACATGTCCTTCTGTTGTTGTAAGGCTCTGTGTTGAATACCGACTTTTGCAGTTTCTTCTGAATACCTCGAGACCAATACTTGGCAAGAGATTGTTCATAACCCTAACACCTGTCTGCGGCGTCAGAGGCCAAATGGGCGGCCTACTTCAGACGTTGTTTACTGGTCCAAAACCTAGACAGTACACCCCTCAAAGATTTTATAAACATAACCACATATGAACTTTTCTTGTCTGTATGAATACGTGAAACTGACTGTGCTTTGGTAGACATTTGTCTAACAATGCTGAGGATAAAAGCAGTGCTATTCCCACCCCATACAGTGCAGGGTTACGTGACATGCCTAGGCTATATAAGCCGTGATCGTATCTTTCGACACGTACAGAATGAGTAAGACACTGATGAAAGTCATTGAGCCTCTTTTTAACAGTCATGTTAAACTTCTAATTTATCAAGACGTCCTCTTCCCACTTAGACAAGTCTTTGCTTATGGTTACTTTAATCAGTTCCAGTTCGGCGCTAATGCTCTTTCCCATTACACCCTGTTGTGGTAACATTTCCCTACTGTTTGCTGCACAGCTCACAGAAATTGTGAATTGAACTGATGCTCGTCAAATTAACATTTAATTTTAGACTCATTTACAATGAAATTTTCTGCTTTTCGTTCAAACTTGCGAACTCACTCATTGAATTTTTCTTTAGGCAAGCCCTTCTATATTTCCTTCAAGTCAGTGACATCGGTAGCTAATGCACTACATTGTAAAGTTTGATACTGCAGTAATCAAGGTGGGAAGTTGAGAAGAAATATCATTACATAAGATAGACATTTCATTACGTAAAGTGCCTAATTCATCTTTAATGCACACTTCATTACTTATGTACACATTGCTGCGCACGTTTTTCTTAACATTTCCACTAAATTATCAAGTGCTACTGTAGTTGATATTTGAATCTGGTTATTGTTTAGACTACCAATAAGATTAATGCTTTCACAGCGTGATTCACTTTTATGTGCTGAAGTGCTTATGCTATGAAAAGCCACATCAGCAGTCTCACTTTCATCAGTAAATTCCATCCCCTATAAATAATTCAGCTCAATGTTAGGTAACTTCCCTATCTTTACCGTAACATTTACAAAATAATTGAAGTCGTGTATGTAAATTTACATAAACAGAAATATGTCGAAACACTACTAAATGAGTAAGTGAAACAAAAATGTTCTCGAGTACAGCATCAACAAAATGCAACGGTGCCATTATGGAGATTTGCATTATGATTTCAGCCATCTTGCTCAACTAAGCTGGTGATTATTTTTTAAATACTATTAACATCTTAAAGCAGAAACCAAGTTTTGTGTGAGTACTCTAAACTTGGAAAGATGGAAGAGAAGCACACTCTCCTTAAGCACATTAAAAGATGATACTATCATTAACTGCTGCTTTACAATGACGTGTAGACATCAAAAATGTTTCTAATTTTATATTGACGAGTATGTTTCAATATACATTTTTTTCTATTTTTCTTGTTGGGTGATTATTATCTTTATATCCATCTTTAGCGTACTTTATTCTTTTATATGTTCATCGTATTCCATGCATTGTTTCCATGAAAAGAAATAATGAATAACGATGGGATAAACACAGTTAATTTTTTATAATTTATCATAGTCCTTTTAAAAATGGTCCTGCTGTCATTACCACGGAAACGCATCCATGATGAAAGAAAATCAAAGGAAATCTAAAACTGACGAAGTTGCCAATGCAGTATTCTTCAGAAATTAAATTATTCAGAAGTGAGGACAAGTCAGACAGGCCGCCGCAGGAATCAAGTATGAAAATCGGAAGTGAACCAAATAATGACGATACATTACAATTTCTACTGCAGACGGTCTATTATAATTAATTTTGTTCCCTGGCATCCTGGTAACAGGTATCGAATCGTTGTTGGCAAGCAAGTAAGTTTGGTCACTGTGGATCATGTTTGTGCAAAGCAAGAAGCAAGAAATACTTTTTCATTATGTAGTAAATATAGACTGCAAGTTCGGATTCTTCTGGGCTATGCAAATCTTCACATGATGGTGCATGTTTGCCATACAAATCGACAAATCACGAAACTGATTTCCTTCCAACTTCATCTATACTGAAAAATATAGTACTTGTTATTATTAGTGACAAGGATCAGCCTCAGTGCTTTAAAATGGAACATAGACGGAAGTACAAATTATACTTTTTATTATCCAACTCTTTAAATATAAGTACAGAGGTGCTTAAGCGCTAAGCCTCTACAGATGAAAAGGCTAATGGAGAAGAAGTGACAAAAGATAGGAGGCAATTCGTGCCTCTCTCATTTACAAAAGAAAGCCATTATTCATATCAGTGATTGCCTTGGGAATATAATAGCGATATCTGAGTTTGACATCGACATATTTTCTTACCGTGTCAGTCTAGAAGGAGAAGAACTGGATTTTGTGTATTCACCCTCGTGAACAATACGAAGTGTTTCAACCATTCTAAAAAGAACTCTTTAGTCAGCCAGCGTGTTTCGAGTATGTCTGATATGGCTGGGAGACCAGGCTGAAGCTCTTGCCTCATCCCTGGGAAAGTTAATCTCTGCTGTCACGGGGCCATCGATTTCAGCAGAGCTGAGTCTTCACAGTTGCGTATGGCCTTTCAGAAAAAGCATTCTTGACCATCGTTTAGGTTTTACTGGTATTCCCCCCTCGTCGCAATTAAATATTCTGTATCTAGTAAGCTTGTATTAATCGACAACGTTAACGAACAATTCAAACAATTTCTCAGCTGCTGGTTTATTAAAGCCTCTAGCTCAAGTCGCTGAAGGAGCTTCTGGCTTCCATAAGCCCAGTGTTTGATGGTAATTCAAAAATCCTCTTGTCGACTCTGCTCCAGCTTTTCTATTGCTGGCAGATTGACGATTAACTAATTCACAGGCTAATTCTTAGAGTACATTAGTCATTAAGTAGTTCGAATTCCATATTAATCAAACATCTAGTTCAGCCACTTGTTGAAGAGTAAAGACACTATTAAAACAACCAACTGCTTTTTAACACAATAATCTTTATTTTCACGGTTTTGCCTCACACGACGCCCCAGTGTAGTTTCCAGGATGTTGAAATGAGTTGTGGATTCCTTATAGCCCATTATTCCATTTATTACAGTTTCTACAGCCTGCTCCATGGATATAATACATTCCTTTGCCCGTTAGTTTTGGTTTTGCAAACTTGGACTATTCCATACAAAAAATAAAACATCTTCTGTGTGCAAAATCTAAAAGAAGCAGAAATAATCAACGTCGTTCAGAATGGAGTGCTGATGGGGTATAATGGGACTGTACCCCATTCTGCCTTGCCCCATTCTGTTACAAGACCACACTTTCAGATTACAAAACATTCAATGACCTTAATGGAACGTAAGTAAAATCTAAACCATGTGAAAATGAATCTGAGGATGCAATTGAGGCAATGGTAGCGATTTAGTTCAACTGTAAAACACATGTTGATTTACATGAAAGAATGTTAGGCCCTGAATATTGCAGAAACATGCAGGAAAAAGGCATCAACACAGAAAAAGCTAGAACACAGCACGTAATGGCATCAACAATAGTGGAGCAAAATATCTGTCATCACACTCTCCATTGTAGCCAGATGTATTCAAGATGGCGGCGATAACATCATTCAAGATGGCGGCCTGTAGACTTGTCAAGAACATATGACGTCATCCAAGATGTTGACTAAGATGTCAAATGATGACATAAGTACCATTATCCAAGATGACGGCTTTTGGCAGGAAGTTTGAATTTTGGTGGGAAATTGAATTATGTGGTTCTACAGGTCAATTGGCAGTCCCGTGCCCCACTTTCCGACTTTTGCATCATGGAATGTAATCCTCTTGGAAAGTGGGTCGGAATTTCGAATTCTAGAGGGAATTTAGCTCTAAGAGCTTACTCCTGCAGTTGAGGGGCGTCAGTACCACCCACTAAATACTGCTCATGATGTCATTCAGTTCACATAAAATTTGTTGACATTTGTTGAAAGTTGTTTAAATTTTTTATCTACATACCGTAGTAGTGGTTTAGTGTGGCGTTACCACCACAAGAGGCTGGGATATGAGTGCTTCTTGAGCTATCAGTGTGGAAGGAGACTGTCTTTAATTAGCAAGATGTTGTTACCAGACGGGGGGAGTTATAATAGTCCTTATAATAGCTCCATTACATGCAGTCATTCAGCTGACGACTGCATCCACAGCTCAGTACATGAAGAATGTAAGCGAGCATTATTGCTTGAACATGTGAACAGGAAGCATACGGTCCAGGAAACAAGTGCCTTGCATTAAAGATGCATTACACAACGCATGGAGACATCTGTCTCAGTTACCACCTCGAACGAGGCAACTGTCTCCGATCCAAGAGACCAAATAACTGAAATAGCTCCCGAGTTTACCGCGGTAGGTCACGTGATTGTGCAGTTCAGTCCAAAGGAGCACAGTATCATGACGACGAGAAGTGTTTTCCCAGCTGCACTCGTGCCCCAACCTACCACGTTCGCCGGAATTTCTTGTTTTGGCGGGAATTTCTTTGTCCCAGGGCTGTGCTGATATGCTCACCCTATCTGGGAATTGATGGGAAAAGGAACCTGCCTGTTCTGATCTGCTGGAGAGAGGAAGGATGTACGTTATTTACTTAGTGACGGATTTCACCTAGTTTATTTATTATGTTGATACAAAACACTCATCCTGACGTGCTTGGATTCACAATATACAGTTTACAGACCGGGAAACACATAATGAAGAGACGCAAACAATCCGTAAATTACCGAAAAACCAGTACAGAGTATACAGACGTACAAACTTCTCGTACATCACCAAAATAATTCATGTGTAACACTATGCTAACATGATAACAACGCCCAAACACCCGAAAAGATTGCAGTGCTCAAACACTTAGTGCACGTAGAAAAAGCAACGTATCAGTGACTCGAACCCAGATTCTACTATGTGGAAAGCCTATATGCACCCCCTAACACATGGAAACTGTCCAAATGTGGAAGAGGAAGCTTAGGTTAGTGTACTTTATTTATTTTGGTCTGGAAACTGACACAAATATCGACACTAATTACGTAATTAATGACAAAGATCTGTCGTAATTACACAACTAATGCATAGCGCTACACAAGGATGGCATAAAATCGCAATATAGCGCAAAAATTAATGATACCATACAACTAGTGTTATCGTGCTGGGAAGAAATTTCGCAATTCCACTTGAAACTGACGTAAATGTCGATCCTAATTAAGTAATTAATCACGAAGGCTGGGCCTAATTACACAATTATATGCATAGCATTAACAAGGGTGGCAAAAAAGCGCAGTATGTGCAAAAACTGACCATGCTATACAACTGGTGTTATCCTACTGGGATAAAGTTTCGCAATACCACTCGACAGAAACACTCAAACTCTACCCTACACCTAGAAGCTAGGGGGTAAAAGGCTGGGGTGTAAGGTACTATCTTTATTCTTCTCGGTGGGAAATAAGTTCAACTGGATAGATGTTGGTGCTGGCCAGAGCAGTAATCATGTACATAGCTGCAAAACAAAGTACCAATGGTTTTCGAAGCGGAGCGCCGAGACATTTGCTACTCTTTCGATGGGAAGATGAGATTAACTGCATAGGTCATAGTTAATGGAACCGCTGTGATGTCTCCAACATTTTTCAATGAGAAACATCGCATCTGTGTTTTATTTCTACCAGCCCGTGGTATGGTAGCTGTATAGTTTATGCCATACTACATTCAGTTTTCTGTGAGAACCAGAGGACTGAATCGTTTAATGTCGGTTTAGCTGGCACGGGTCTCTAAGTCATGGTAGAACCCCCCCCCCCCCCCCCCCCCCCGGAACCATGGACCTTGCCGTTGGTGGGGAGGCTTGCGTGCCTCGGGGATACAGATGGCCGTACCGTAGGTGCAACCACAACGGATGGATATCTGTTGAGAGGCCAGACAAACGTGTGGCTCCTGAAGACGGGCAGCAGCCTTTTCAGTAGTTGCAAGGGGAAACAGTCTGGATGATTGACTGACCTGGCCCTGAACACTAATCAAAACGGCCCTGCTGTGATGGTACTGCGAACGGCTGAAAGCAATGGGAAACTACAGCAGTAATTTTTCCCGAGGGCATGCAGCTTTACTGTATGGTTAAATGATGATGGCGTCCTCTTGAGTAAAATATTCCAGAAGTAAAATAGTCCCCCATTCGGATATCCGGGCGGGGACTACTCAGAAGGACGTCGTTATCAGAAGAAAGAAAACTGGCGTTCTACGGATCGGAGCGTGGAATGTCAGATCCCTTAATCGAGCAGGTAAGTTAGAAAATATAAAAAGGGAAATGGATAGGTTAACGATAGATATAGTAGGAATTTCGGTGGCAGGAAGAAGAAGACTTTTGGTCAGGTGAATACATGGTTGTAAATACAAACTCAAATAGTGGTAATTCAGGAGTAGGTTTAGTAATGAATAAAGAAATAGGAGTGCGGGCAAGCTACTACAAACAGGATAGTGAACGCATTATTGTGGCCAATATAGACATGAAGCCCACGCCTACTACAGTAGTACAAGTTTATATGCCAACTAGCTCTGCAGATGGCGAAGAAATTGAAGAAATGTATGATGAAGTAAAAGAAATTATTCAGCTAGTGAAGGGAGACGAAAATGTAATAGTCATGGGTGACTAGAATTCAGCAGTAGGAAAAGAGAGAGAAGGAAACGTAGTAGGTGAATATTGATTGGGGCTAAGAAATGAAAGAGGAACCCGTCTAGTAGAATTTTGAACAGAGCACAAGTCAATCATAGCTAACACTTGGTTCAAGAATCATAAAAGAAGTTTGTATACATGGAAGAAGCCTGGAGATGCTGACAGGCTTCAGATAGATTACATAATGGTAAGACAGAGATTTAGAAACCAGGTTTTAAATTGTAAGACATTTCCAGGGGCAGATGTGGACTCTGATCAAAATCTATTGGTTATGAACTGTAGATTAAAACTAAAGAAACAGCAAAAAGGTGGGAATTTAAGGAGATGGGACCGGGATAACTGGACTAAACCAGAGGTTGTACAGCGTTTCAGGGAGAGCATAAGGGAACAATTGACAGGAATGGGAGAAAGAAATGTAGATGAAGAATGGGTAACTTTGAGAGATGAAGGTGTGAATGCAGCAGAGGACCTAGTAGGTAAAAAGACGAGGGCTACTAGAAATCCTTGGGTAACAGAAGAAATATTGAATTTAATTGACGAAAGGAGAAAATATAAAAATGGACTAAATGAAGCAGGCAAAAAGGAATAGAAACAACTCAAAAATGAGAACGACAGGAAGTGCAAAATGGCTAAGCAGGGATGGCTAGAGGACAAATGTAAGGATGTAGAAGCTTATCTCACTAGGGGTAAGATAGATACTGCCTACAGGAAAATTAAAGAGACCTTTGGAGAAAAGTGAACCACTTGTATGAATATCAAGAGCTCAGATGGAAACCCAGTTCTATGCAAAGAAGGGAAAACAGAAAGGTGGAGGGAGTATATAGAGGGTCTATACAAGGCCAATTTACTTGAGGACAATATAATGGAAATGGAAGAAGATGTAGATAAAGATGAAATGGGAGATACGATACTGCGTGAAGAGTTTGAAAGAGTAGTGAAAGACCTGAGTCGAAACAAGGCCTGGGAGTAGACACATTCCATTAGAAATACTGACGTCCTTAGTAGAGCCAGTCCTGACAAAATTCTACCATCTGGTGAGCAAAATGTATGAGACAGGCGAAATACCCTCGGACTTCAAGAAGAATATAATAATTCTAACCCCAAAGAAGGCAGGTGCTGACAGATGTGAAGATTACCGAACAGTCTAATAAGTCACGGATGCAAAATACTTACTCTTATTTTCTAAAGACGAATGGAAATGTTGGAACAAGTGAGGCAATACTGACTGTACGACTTATCTTAGAAGCTAGGTTAAGGAAAGGCAAACCTACGTTTCTAGCATTTGTAGACTTAAAGAAAGCTTTTGACAATGTTGACTAGAATACTTTCTTTCAAATTCTGTCTGTGGCAGGGGTAAAATACAGGGAGCAAAAGGCTATTTACAATGTCTACAGAAACCAGATGGCAGTTATAAGAGTCGAGGGACATGAAGGGGAAGCAATGGTTGGGAAGGGAGTAAGACAGGGTTACAGCCTCTCTCCGATGTTATTCAATCTGTATATTGAGCAAGCAGTGAAGGAAACAAAAGAAAAATTCAGAGTAGATATTAAAATCCATGTAGAAGAAATAAAAACTTTGAGGTTCGCCCATGACATTGTAACTCTGTCAGAGACAGCAAAGGTCTTGGAAGAGCAGTTGTACGGAATGGATAGTGTCATGAAAGGACGATATAAGATGAACATTAACAAAAGCAAAACAACGATAATTGAATGTAGTCGAGTTAAGTCGGGTGATGCTGAGGGAATTGGATTAGGAAATGAGACACTTAAAGTAGTAAAGGAGTTTTGCTATTTGGAGAGCAAAATAACTGATGATGGTCGAAGTAGAGAGGATATAAAATGTTGACTAGCAATGGCAAGGAAAGCGTTTCTGAAGGAGAGAAATTTGTTAACATCGAGTATAGTTTTAAGTGTCATGAAGGTGTTTCTGAAAGTATTTATATGGAGCGTAGCCATGTATGGAAGTGAAACATGGACGATAAATAGTTTGAACAAGCAGAGAATAGAAGCTTTCGAACTGTGGTGCTACAGAAGAATGCTTAAGATTAGATGGGTACATCATATAACTAATGAGGAGGTATTGAATAGGATTGAGGAGAAGAGAAGTTTGTTGCACAACTTGACTAGAAGAAGGGATCGGTTGGTAGGACATGTTGTGAGGTATCAAGGGATCACCATTTTAGTATTATAAGGCAGCGTGGAGGGTAAAAATCGTAAAGGAAGACCTATAGATGAATACACTAAACAGATTCCGAAAGATGTAGGTTGCAGTAGGTACTGGGAGATGAGCTTGCTCAGGATAGTAGCGTGGAGAGCTGCATCAAATCAGTCTCGGTACTGAAGAACACAACAACAACATGGTGGTGTACACTGATTGGATGTGTTACAACCGAAAAAAACAGTGTATTAAACTGCTTGTGAAGAAGCAATACAGGAACACACTCGTGTGATTGATAGTTTGTTGGAAATGGCGTTCCTACAGTACACGTGATGAAACTTTATATTGGTCTATGTAAGCGACTTCGGTCACGAACCACCTGCACCAATGAATCAGTTCCTGTACATTTAACAGGGCCACCACATATGTTTTAGTGATAGACATGAATCTCCTTCGGACTAGCTGTTTGTAGGTAGGAGATGTGTCGCTAAATGTTCGTTCTTCCTCCATGGTTGGCGTGGGCATAGACTTAATAGCAGCTACAAGATGCAGAGGGACTAACATATGAGAGTGCCACAAATATGATTCACCAGTGGCTGTAATCATGAAAAGATGCCTATACAGGATCCTAAGCAAGTAAGTGGTTGAATGGGTAGACTTGATTAAAAATCGCTCACGGCATTTCTAGCAGAAAGTGTAATACTCTCAGCGGCTCTTGTGTGTGTACCTGTAGACTCAAAACTCTTTATGAAGGGTGGCGTTAACATAGTCGCGGACGATTGTGTTTTTAACCGCATGATCCTTACGCGAAATGTTTGTTGTGGGCTGTAGAATCCCTCTGTGGTCAGCTTCAGATGACATTTCCCAATACTGTTCCTCAAAAAGAAAATCGTGTTCCCTCCACGGATTCCTATTTGACGTACGTGTGTGTAATCCAACTACAGAAAATAAAAATTACTCACCGTGCAAAGTGACTCTCATGACCAATTTAATTTCTAAATAAGGAGGACATTCTGCGGTGATCGGTAGTTTTCGCTTCAAAAGAGTTGAAGTTTTTTTCCTGATTTTATGCAGAGTGGGTATGACTCTGGTAATCATTTGTAATTGGTGGCATTACACTTCGCTGGACGTCCCAAAATAATGAGATTCAAGTGCAGTTTTACCGAAAAAACTATATATTTGCTCATAAAACTAAATGAAAATGGACTTCGTCTGTTTTCGTGGAAAGAGGACATTTATTATAGTCACGAATCATGTTTCCTTTTTTTAATAGTTGCTTTATTATAGGTGTCGAGTTGGATAGTGCAGTGCACAACGGTGGGTGAGTTCACTATGAGACAAAGATCTTCCTCAGTCCCAGCTCCAGCGTCCTATGTGACATAAAAACATAAGTGTTTTTCATCCCAGAACGAGAGGCCTGTTGGAGGAGTTGAGAAACTGGCTAGTCTATAACATGTCGTCGCTGCAACTTCGGCCCCCTATCCATTTGGGGCGGCTATATCACTATACTTTAGACGACCAAGATGCATTTGGGAAAGCCGCCCTTTTATCTCCTATTGTTTAGCTAAGTATATCTGCTTTTTTGCTGTCAAAGGACCATCGTATCAAGGGAGACAGTGTCCAGCACGTGTCACGAGGCTGCTGGTGGAGCAGCTCGCGCCCTCGGTTCATCCATGCCGTAGGATGAGAGAGGGCCTCGATTTTCGGCAGTTTATGATTGTACATGGAGAAGACCGCACGTTCAACTACCACGCCCTCTGTAGTCCTTTAGAACGACGATTTTCCACAGTCCAAGTGCTGCAATATGAACCATTCGATACGAGTGCTGGATTTTTAACGACAATTTTGAAGTGTAATTACAACTGTGATGCATGTTCTCCATCACCCATGTTAGCGTGTATTGGCTTCGATTACCTGGCTCTAAGGTGATTTTTAGTAGATAGATGCTGTACGCTAGCAGGTACACTTTTTTTTAACCTCCTCTCTGTCCAACACCAGCATCTAGTCAGTTGAATGCATTTCCCACTGAACAGAATAAAAACAGTACCTAAGTCCGAAGCCCCTAGCATGTAGGTGTAGGGTAGAGTATGAGTGTTTCTGTCGCTGGTTTCGTGTGGTAACGCGAAATTTCTTCCCAGCAGGGTAACACCAATTACATAGTATCTTCAGTTTTTGCGCTATTTTTCGATTTTATGCTGTCCTCATGTAGCGCTATATAGTTGTGTAATTAGGACCGATCTTTTTGATTAATTAGGTAATTAAGATCGATATTTGTGTCAGTTTCCGCACCAAAATAAATAAAGTACACTAACCTAACGTTCCTGTCCCACATCTGGACAGTTTCCTTGTGTTAGAGGGTACAGTTGGACTTTCCATCCTGGAGCACGAGGGTCCAAGTCCAGGAAAGGGCACGGCCATTTTGAAATTCCAAACGCCTCTGGTGGTTTAATTATGTTATAGGGTTGCACATTGGCCTTCTTCCCAGGTGGACCAGGGCTCGATTCGCTGATACGTTGCATTTTTTAGGTACTCTGGGTGTTTGTGCAGTGCATTGTTTTCGTCTGTTTAATCGTTGTAAGCGTGTTTCCATAACATTACACACGCATTATTTCGGTGATCTACGAGTAGTTTGCCCTTCTGTATGCCTTGTCTGGATTATTTCGGTAATTTACAAATTGTTTATGTCTCTGCACATCAGTGCACTGCATTATTTGTGAGTAGTTTCCAGGTCTGTAAGCCGTATATTGTGACAACGAGCACATCAGGATGAGTGTTTTGTATCAGTGTAATACTCCATCCTCTCTCCAGCAGCCCAGAACAGGCTGATTCCTTTTCCTGCCAATTTTTCCATCTAGACCACTGGGGGATAAGGAGGCTGTGGCATATGTGCAGCTGAGAAAACATGTGATGTCTTCATGATGCTGTGCTCCTACTGACTGAACCACATGATCACATGTCCTATTGCAATGAACTCGCGAACTAGTCCAGTTATTTGGTCTGCTGGATCGGAGGCAGTTGTCTCTTGTGGGGTGGGAGCTGAGGCAGATGTTTCCATGGATTGTGTAATGCATCTTTAAAGCAAAACATTTATTTCTAGGGCTGTATTCTTCCTCTTTATATGTTCGAGCATTAATGCTCGCTTACATTCTTCATGTACTGAGCTGTGGATGCACTCCTCATCTGAATGAGTGCATGTAATACAGCTATTATAACTCTCCCTGTCTGTCACCAACATCTTGCTAATTGATTACATGCTCCTTCCACACTGACAGCTCAACAAGCATTGATATTGCAGCCTCTCATGGTGGTAACACCACACTAAACCACTACTGCTGTATGTCGATAGTAAATTTAAACAAATTACAAGAAATGACAACAAATTTACACAAATTTGAACAAATTGTATTCGAATTGAATGACATCATGAGCAGTCTCTGGTGAGGGCAACCCCTTACTAACTCCCCTCAGCTGTGGGAGTATGTTCTTAGTGGATGACGAGCCATGATGCAAAAAGATAAAGTGGGAGGACTGTCACGTGACCCGTAGAGGCACATAATTCAATATCCCGCCAAAATTCAAACATCCCACTAGGGGGGATAACAGTACTCCTGTCGTCAGCAGATGTCTCAACCACATCTTGGATGACGTCATGCGCTGTTTCCAAGTTTACAGGCCGCCATCTTGGATGCTTTATTGAAGCCTCTTAATAAATTTGGCAACAATGGAGAGTGGGGCTGTACATACTTTGTCCTACTGATATGGATGTTAACTACTTCACCTTCCCTTCTCGACAAAACTATAACAATATATGAGGGATGGGAGCACATAAACGCCAAAAAACACCATTGTTCCATTCTGCCTCATAACTCCATTCTGCCACGTATTGCTATACTACTCTAAGATTCCGACTCCAACTGCAATTTCCTCACCAAATTTCCTAATAAAATGTACGTTTCATACAATATAATGTATGAATAATCCAAAACGTGTCAGTATTGCCACCCCATATCCCTGCACAGCTGCGTTTAGTTAGAAATTGTATAATTAAATCTTATGTACTTTCTCAAAAAAATTAACATCAATCAAGAGTAAGAGATCTAAGTAAAATGCTGAAGTAAGTATGCGCATCTTCTTCCGGGCACTAAGGCAATTTTCTGGGTGCAAACATGTAAGCGTGCTCGGAACCGGGAATGTTGACTACCATCAACTGTAGAATCGAATGACGACTGTCAAAATTTTTGGCGGACCTGGACTCGAACTTATCCTGAGCGGTCACCTTACCTTTTTTTTATTTTTAGGAATCCTTCTGGTGACCAAAGGGAGGGGCGGGGGCAATGTGGCTAGGGGTCGCAATCCGAGGCTTGGCCACCATGTCCCTTTTGTTATTTTTAACGCCACCGAGAATAGCAGGGAACGGGGAACCTGCTTAGCGAGGACGAGGGCGGAGCAAGACTGTCGACGTACAGTTTTTGCGAGAAGAGCATTGCAATGACCGGAGAGTATATTGAATTTAAGTGAGGACGAGGCAGTGATCAACCCTTCATGTTAGGAAGAGCCCAGCTTTGGGTGGGATAACGAAGTCACAGAAAAGACAATTGGAGAAAAATTGTCTGTATTTTGGATTGCGAACAACTGTACAATGGCGTTAATGAAGGAACAGCCAAAAATCAAGCATACTTTTCTAGCCATAAGCAAACAGGTAGTGAGCTGCGTGTCCACAAATCCACTTCACAGAGTTTGTCTCGGCTTGCAGGAAGCATCCGTTGTCCGGAAAGTGGAGCAGTTGAGTAGGTATCTGATGAGGAGTCGTGCAGGTAATTAGGGACTGCGTCTGTCACAGCAATAAACAGACATTTCTTGCCGATCCGCACATGAGGCGATGCTCCTCTGTGTCCAAAACATTACAGGCGACACACAACGGGATGTCTGTGAGATGAGTCCCGTGAAGGCGTGACCCGCATAATTGCTGCCTATTGATGGTACACTTGTTACGTGAGAATGAGGACTTAGATGTGTTGCCAACCGATAAAGGAAATGCCACGGTGGTCCTCAGCACCGAAGACCAACCACATGAAGATATCGCATTTATAAGAAGATGATACATCTCGAAATCTTAGTCGGAGCCAACACAGACCATCGTCAAAACGACAAGGACGTTAATAAATGACCCAAGTGTGCCAGAAGAAATGACGAAGAAATAAATGCAAACTGCAGATAGACATCCCAGGCCTTATGAAATGCCGAAGACACACAAGGAAAATGTTCCCCTGACACCAGTAATTAGTTCAAATGGCTATGGGCACTATAGGACTTAACATCTGAGGTCATCAGTCCCCTAGAACTTAGAACTACTTAAACCTAAGTAACCTAAGGACATCACACACATCCATTCCCGAAGCAGGATTCGAACCTGCGACCGTAGCGGTCACGCGGTTCCAGACTGAAGCGCCTAGAACCGATCGGCCACTGTGGCAGGCCCAGTAGTTAGTGCAATCAGTTGACTCACTTACAGACAGGTAAAACATCTGTCAGGTCTATTAACACCCAAACTGGGACACACCGGACATTCGTTATTACCTCACAGTCATTAGTTAGGCCCCCGGGAAATTACAGCTAGGCCAAAATGACACAATGGTTAGGCTGGACATGTGCCATTTATTACGACGATACCAGTACAAAACACGCTGGATCTTTTGACCATAGAGTTTCCACCTGAGATCGTCAAGCTGTCCCGCGGTGCCTAATTGACAACGTACTTCGTAAACCGCAACGAATGTGACGAGACGCCGGATGGGACAGCCATAGGATCGCCAGAGTCTGTGGCAGTCACAAAGTTTTCATGCAGCACATTGAATACCAAGCTGTAATCTCTGCGAGGTCGCATCCGTCTTGCTTCTTACAATACGTAGACGACGCCTTCTGGAAATGGTCTCACAGTGAAAATGTACTGCAGCAATTCGTCGACCACAGCAACGGTGTCAATCCTAACATTAAATTTACTGTGGAGTTGGAGAAGAGTGGGAAGTCGGAAGAGAGGTGGCCGGCTTGGTCGCCCAGTGTACAGAAAATCAACGCATACTGACCAGCGCTTGAACACCGACAGTTTTCACCAGCCGCCTCACGGGTAAGCATTCCCGAATACATTGATAAATACAGCAAAAATTACTCTTGACGACGGACATATAGCGTCTGAATTTCAGTATTAGACGCGCACGTTCAGAGAAAATGGCGCCAGTATTTAAACCGCATGTTCAGAAAAAATGGTTGCAGCAAGAGAGCGGTTTCAGAAACTTTCAGTTGCCACGGACGAAACGCGCTTCGTGAATCGGCGAAAGAGGCCAGAGCGGTAGCATTCGTTACATAATATGGTCCACCTAGTACCAAGAAACGGCGCGTGCTCCAGAGTTCCGGCCCGCCTGCAAGGTAAGAGTTATGTTACGTCCCATTAAAGTCAATTTAGATCTTCGAGTTTCTGCCGTTCGTGGTGTCCCCTGCAAATGTGGTAACATTTACGTAGGTCAAGCTATTCTCAGAGTTGCTAAGTGTTTTCCAGAGCACCCACAACATATTAAAAAGAGACAACTTGAGACGTCGGCCGTGACTGGCAGTTATCTAGAAAACGGGTACCAAATAAAATTCGAAAAGACGAGAGTTTTTGCTTAAACTTCGTCTAATGGGATTCTGTTACGAAAGAAATGGCTGAGATAAGAGTAAAAAGCAACAGTTTTAACATAGACCAGTAGTTCGTCCCTAGTAGGCATGGCAGAGGGCTTTGGATACTGAGCAAAAGCAAATTACGATTCTTGAAGCTCGTAGGGAAGCGAAGGCGGCTGTTTTTCAAAAATTGTGGTGTCGGCCCCTTGCGCCATGTGACGTCACATGGTGTCGCGGCGGGCCGGAACTGCTAGGAGCTGCGTGACTTGCCTTGCGAGCATGCGTCACTCCGGCCCTCGCTGGACGGAACGACACGCTACCATTGCATCTACGAGGGTCACTCCAAAAGAAATGCACACTATTTTTGTAAAAATACTGTTTTAATTCTGCATGTGTGAAATTTTTACAGTGGGTAGATACATCCTTCCCGCTTGTTTTCAAACTTATTTCAACCGTTCCCGTGAATTGCACCGTCACAGCATGTCTTCAACAAGGCTGCTACACTTGACGTTCGTCAGAAGCAACGTGCTGTCATAGAATTCCTGTGCTGTGAAAACTAGACACTGGGAAACATTCACAAGAGGTTGAAAAAGGTGTATGGAGATACTGCTGTCGATCGCAGTACAGTTAGTCGGTGGGCAAGCAGGTTAAGTGATGAAAGCGGGCACGGCAATACTGAGGATTTTCCTCGCAGCGAGAGGCCTCGTACTGCACACATTCCAGACAATGTGCAGAGAGTAAACGAACTGGTGACTGCTCACAAACGCATCACAGTGAACGAATTGTCACGCTACGTTGGGATAGGGGAAGGAAGTGTTTGCAGAATACTGAAAGCGTTGGCGTTAAAAAAGATTTGTATCAGGTTGGTTCCCAGGATGTTGACAGTGGCTCACAAAGAAACAAGAAAAACGATAAGCAGCGAACTTTTGGAACAGTACGAGAATGGTGGAGATGAATTTCTTGGAAGAATTGTGAGAGGTGATGAATCATGGCTCCATCATTTTCCACCAGAGACGAAGAGGCAATCAATGGAGTGGCATCATGCAAATTCACCCAAGAAGAAAAATCGAAACCACACCTTCTGCTGGAAAAGTTATGGCTACGGTGTTTTTCGATTCAGAAGGACTCTTGCTTGTGGACATCATGCAATGGGTAACCACCATAAATTCTGATGCATATGTGTGACGACACTGAAGAAACTTCAAGCACTACTGAGTCGAGTCGTGTTCGAGCAGTTGGCAAAAGCAGAATGTTTTGCTGTTGCACGACAATGCACGGCCACATGTCAGTCAAAACACCATGGAAGAGATCCCAAAACTCGGATGGACAACACTGAAACACCCGCCTTACAGTCCTGACCTGGCTCCATATGACTATCATCTCGTTGGGAAACTGAAAGACTCTCTTCGTGGAACAAGTTTTGAAGATGATGACTCCCTGTGCACGCTGCCAAACAGTGACTCCAACAGGTTGGTCCAGAATTTTACTGTGCTGGTGTACAAGCGCTGGTTCCAAGACGGCGTAAGGCAGTTGAAAGGGATAGAAATTATGTGGAGAAATGAAAATATTGTTCCTATAGGATGTATCTACACACTGTAAGACTTTCAAACATGTAGAATAAAAGATGGATTTAAAAAAAATAGTGTGCATTTCTGTTGAAGTGACCCTCGTATACAAGCAGGAACCGTTCCGTGCCCGGCAGTCAGTGATTAAGCTCCCAATGACGCTGAGGGATACAGCGATCGAAAGCTCGAGTATTTTATTTAAAGTGTCGTGGGTTGTAATCTGTTGTAAACGGAGAAGATTTTATTGAAGCATGCCATCACGAAAGACTCCGAGGACACATATCACATTTTATTGGCTTTTTATTCACTGAAATTCCATGAAACTAAAATTTGTAATTAAAGTTTTCAACATATTATTTATTCCAGGAACCACGATTAACATCAGCTATCCCTGATTCGATTGACGAGAGGCATGGTGCACCGTACACACATTTCATAGAAAAATTAGTACTTACATTGCTGAGATCTACTTTCTTTACACTGATATTTTCCCCAGAATTAGGTAGCAGACTGAAATAATCCCTTTCGCATTTTAGAATTCAAATAAAATAAAAACTTGCTGCGTGGTCTTACACTAGCAGAAGCTCTAGCACAAATGGAGAGCTATGAAGTGTATGAAGTTTAAGCTGATGGCTTATAATTGGTGATCATTCCACCCTATGCAGATGAAATACCAGATGAGGAAGACAGTGAAGAAAATTCACTGTACTATGGCTATATTGCACAAGATAAGACAGGTACTTTAGAAATTAAAACCAGCAGGAGTGGCGCTACTGTTATCGATTTACCGCCCGAAACTAAGCGAAGACAAGCATTAGGACATGAAGTGAAAAGTAGTGCACGAGCGCTATTCACAATAAGAGCGATGGTAGCTAAAGCATGACCCTTGGTTGATACGAAAAAAATGGAGAAAGGAAATTAATGAGAATTCTATGACTACATGTTTGACATAGGTAATGAAGTTTTGCTAGTGAAATGAAGGGACAACAAACCCATATGCGTAGACACAAATTACGGTACTATTACTCCTTTAAGTTGTTCTAAAAGATGCTAACAGGCAAATAAAAAGGAAATATGTGTTACAAAGCCGCATTTCACTGAACAATACAATATTCATAAGGGTAGTGTTTCTCTGTACGATAACCGGATATCACTTGATAGCACGATGATAAGATCAAAGAAGTGTTGTAGTCATTATTCACCTAGATGAATGATATCTGCATAGTAGCTAAATGTCACACACACCAAGTGAGAAGGTCTTACTTCCGAATGCCTAAAGGAGAATAGTGATGATGTATGTTGCAAAGAAAACAGGATCAACACCGGAACACAGAACACCACAAAGAAGAAAACTTATGGAAGAGCAGGTGAGCATAGATGTACGACTAGATCCTGGAAAACACTTTACCGTGCCAGGTAAAATGCAGAAGAGATGTGCACATTGCAAGAAAAAAAACAACAAAATGTGTGGAAGGTGCAATGTTGGTATACATGAAGAGTATTTCGTTTCACTTCATACTGAATAGATACTAAAAACTATTGTAAACGGCGATTTTACTTTGTTCACTATTTATATTATAGTTTTCTGCATTGTAAGCATTATTGTTTTTTTTTGTCAGCTTATTTTGCCAATGTCCCAAAACAGGACAGCATTTGGTTTTTGTACTAAAACAGCGAAATTTTTCAGAGCCGATTTTTCTTTCATTTATTACTCAGGGTTTCACAATAATGTTGTGTACATAGTTCTGCGTAGTCAGCACGTACATAACTTTCCCACTAGAGCACGCCCCGCTAAGCACAACAGAGCAGGCACAGCGCTCGTCCATTTCTGCACTACGAGATGGTGCTGCCTTAGAGACGGACCAAATTCTGCTTCCGCCGATCCGTGTATTAATATGTAATGCAGCCAATGAGATTGCTGCTAACGTAGAACTTTTTCTCCTTGCGGATCACACTCACACAGTGATACCTGAACGCGCGAGGTATTATAACGAGTGTACAGACCTCCGATTAGTCAGTCTGCATTAGTCTGCACCAGTCTGTACCAGTCTGAATTAGTCTGTGCCAGTCTATAGTCAAGTTTCAGTCTGCGCCTAATAAGGTTATCATAGTCCTGAACATAGCCATGAAGAGAAATGTATAGAAACTTTGTCAAGTATCAGAGATATGTGATAAAAAGATTAACTTACCAAGACCAAAGGAACTTCAGATTGTCAATTATAAATAGCATCCAGAATCAAGTTACGTAAGGTTTATGCTTGTTACTATTTTAATAAATGTGTGTGGAAATTAATCAAGTACTGTTTAAATTTGGTCACCGTAATCTGCTACTCAAAGCGTGCAAGTGGCATTTCTATCGTCTGACCTAACAGCAGAAGCTAAACACGCCACGATAAGACCACGAGACATATTGCTGACAATCGCCTACTTCGTTAGGGCGACAAGTCAAATAATCTGATGGTGTGTGTACCGAAGGTCTTACAGTACCCACACCACAATAAGTAAATACTGTTACACATTTTACAGATAGGTAGGATTCTTTTGGAAGAAGTATTAAGGTCTCAGGAGTACGAATTTGTTAAAGTGGTTAGGAGAAAGGTACAGCACTATAAATTATTATGTATGTGGTTTAAGCAATTATTAAAAATGAGTAAAGATAAGTATACGCAGTATAAAGCTGTAATGCAGAAGGATAAGGGTGATGACACTTCTGTAAACAGTGATCAAGAGCAGAACAGAGAGGAATGGATTTTGCTAATGGAAAAGCAAGTAGAAAATATTGATTTGGGGGTGAGACTTCTATGCTGTAAGTCCGTCTCAGATTAAGAAAGAAGAATATTCACAGGAGGAAGACAAGGTGGTTGACAATAGTCAACAACATGCATTGTATGCATTACTATACAGTATGCATACACAGCTGAAAGCACAAGACAAGAATACTTCCATTTTAAGCGAAAAAATGCAGGCGCAAAATGAAAAACTTATGGAAACACAGTCTGGATACACTGCCAGTATAAACGAATAACTTAAGAAACAGAGTGAGCAAATGGAAAGAAATAACCAAAAGTTAGAAAAAGTTAATAATAAACAGGTTTTCCAACTGAGGAACTTATTAACATGAAGAAAGTTGTAAAAGATGTAGGTGAAACTATTAGTAATATACAGGCAGAAACTGTGGACATGAATGACAGATTTGAAACCGAAGTTGAGATAATACAGGAAAGGGTCAACGGTTGGGAAAAAAGTTTTCCCTTGCTCAGAAAGCAGTGACGAAAGCGAACGAAGAACAGATATCTCAACTGAGAAAAACTAATCAAGATACTCAGAAAAACCTAGAATTGTAAATACAGCATTGCGAAGAGATGTGTTGCATAACATTTGTAGTATACAGGAAAAGTTAGTGACGTAGAAAGAAAGATTACGTATAATGGCTCCTATGTGGTAAAAATAACACCAATTTATAAGGGACTACAGAGTGAATAAAAATTCGACCCTTACCGAAAACACAGTGGATTATCCCCTGTGGATTTTATTAAGAACAATTGCCTGAAAATATCAGGAAAAAGTAAATATCTCAATTACTGGTTTAGTAGGAGACACTAGACGATGCGGAACTAACGTAAGCACTGGAGCAATGACCTTCAGTGAATTTAGACTTCTTCGACGTGTATTGGTCCGAGAAGATACAAAATAGCCTTTGACGCGAGTTTATAATGGTGAGATCATTAGAAGGTAAAGGCCGAATGAACGTGAAAGAATTTTGTGAATCATAGTAGATGAGACTGGCTCACTTAAGAAATCGAATAAACTAGTATAGGCTATGTGTATTCAAATACACACATACGTGAACAGGCAGAATACGCCGCTACTGTCGACTACGCCTATATAAGACAACAAGTGTCTGGAACAGTTGTCATTTCGGTTACTGCTGCTTCTATGGCAGGATATGAAATTTAAGTGAGTTCCAACGTGGTTCAAATGGTTCAAATGGCTGAGAGCACTATGGGACTTAACATCGATGGTCATCAGTCCCCTAGAACTTAGAATTACTTAAACCTAACTAACCTAAGGACATCTCACAACACCCAGCCATCACGAGGCAGAGAAAATCCCTGACCCCGCCGGGAATCGAACCCGGGAACCCGTGCGTGGGAAGCGAGAACGCTACCGCACGACCACGAGATGCGGGCTTCCAACGTGGTGTTGTAGTCGGCGGCGCACGAGCGGTGGAGCACAGCATCCCCGAGGCAGCGATGATGTGGAGATTTCCCTGTACGACCATTTCACGAGTGTACCGTGAATATCAAGAATTCGGTAAAACATCAAATCTCTAACATCAATGCGACAGGTAAAAGATCCTGCAAGAACGACTCCAACGGCGACTGAAGAGAATTGTTCAATGGGGTAGGAGTGCAACCTTTCTCCAGATTGCTGCGGATTTCAATGCTGTGCCATCAACAAGTGTCAGCGTGTGAACCGTTCAACGAAACATCATCGATATGGGCTTGTCAGCGTGTGAACCGTTCAACGAAACATCATCGATATGGGCTTTCGGAGTCTAACGCCCCCTCGCGTCCCCTTGATGACCGTACGACACAAAGCTTTACGCCTTCACTGGGCTCATCAACACCGACATTGGACTGTTGATGACTGGAAACATGTTGGCTGGTCGAATGAGACTCGTTTCAAATTGTATCGAACGGATGGACGTGTACAGGTATGGAGACAACCTCATGAATCCAAGGATCCTGCATGCCAACAGGGAACTGATCAAGCTGGTGGAGGCTGTGTAATGGTATGGGGCTTTTTCAGTTGGAGTGATACATCTAGATCCCATTCTGGCAGATGACACGTCTGTAAGCATCCTATCTTATCACCTGCATCCAATCACGTCCATTTTGCATTCCAATGACTTGGGCAATTCCAGCAGTGCAATGCGACACCCGTACACGTCCAGCATTGCTGCAGAGTGGCTCCAGGGACACTCTTCTGAGTCTCAATACTTCCTCTGGCCACTGAACTACCCAGACATGAACATTAATAAGCATATCACGGATATCTTGAAACGTGCTGTTCAGAAGAGATCTCCACCTCCTCGTACTTTACGGATTTATGAACATTCCTGCACGATTCACGGTGTCAGTTCCCTCCAGCACTACTTCAGACATTATTCGAGTCCATGCTACGTCGTTTTGCGGCACTTCTGCGCGCTCGTTGGGGTCCTACACGATACTAGGTGTACCAACTTCTTTGGCTCTTCAGTGTGTGAGTAATGCTAAACTGAAAAACATCGCTTTGTTTCTGGACCCTTTGGAAACGGATTCTTTGTTATTTAAATGGGTGCAATTTAAAATTTATTACTCGTTTGCATTCAGTAAGACTCTCACCAAAATTTCCTGTATCTGACGAAAATATATTTTGAAATTCCTCAGACTTATTAAGATTTTAGGTATGGGTTTCTTCTATTTACCGAACCTCTGGCAGACAAAGTGTTCTAGATGAGTCTAAAAATAAAATGAAGTAAAATGAATATTGTGAATTTTTGGAAATTATTCGAAACTTGAGAGTAAAAATGTTAATTAAAGAGATCTTTAATATTTTAATTAATCTTTAAACCACGTGGCGAACCCAAATTGTTTCATGGGCCTCTTTAATGACGTGCAACGTCAAAGTGTGCCATACTTTATCGTTTGTTCACTCTTAAGATCGCTGCGATGTGGAGGGTGAGAGATGCAGAAGGCGCATGAACAAAGGTGCACTGGAAGGAGTGAAGTAAATAGGTATAATCTGCGCCATCTTATTCAGTGCAAACAAAACATACACACACGCCACTTTCCTTTGCTGCTGCACGACTCCTATGGTGGATAATCGACGATTACAAGCACTTTCTTTGCAGAGACACTGATATTCGTATATGGAAAACATTTTCTACCTAAGAATATTACATTAAAGTATGCTGCTTCTGATACACATATTTCATGAGTAAAGGGAGACTGACTATTAAAATACGTTAGTTATTTAGGTTATACTATCATGTTACGTGCCCTAGGTGTTGAAAGGGTAATACACTCCTGGAAATGGAAAAAAGAACACATTGACACCGGTGTGTCAGACCCACCATACTTGCTCCGGACACTGCGAGAGGGCTGTACAAACAATGATCACACGCACGGCACAGCGGACACACCAGGAACCGCGGTGTTGGACGTCGAATGGCGCTAGCTGCGCAGCATTTGTGCACCGCCGCCGTCAGTGGCAGCCAGTTTGCCGTGGCATACGGAGCTCCATCGCGGTCTTTAACACTGGTAGCATGCCGCGACAGCGTGGACGTGAACCGTATGTGCAGTTGACGGACTTTGAGCGAGGGCATATAGTGGGCATGCGGGAGGCCGGGTGGACGTACCGCCGAATTGCTCAACACGTGGGGCGTGAGGTCTCCACAGTACACCGATGTTGTCGCCAGTGGTCGGCGGAAGGTGCACGTGCCCGTCGACCTGGGACCGGACCGCAGCGACGCACGGATGCACGCCAAGACCGTAGGATCCTACGCAGTGCCGTAGGGGACCGCACCGCCACTTCCCAGCAAATTAGGGACACTGTTGCTCCTGGGGTATCGGCGAGGACCATTCGCAACCGTCTCCATGAAGCTGGGCTACGGTCCCGCACACCGTTAGGCCGTCTTCCGCTCACGCCCCAACATCGTGCAGCCCGCCTCCAGTGGTGTCGCAACAGGCGTGAATGGAGGGACGAATGGAGACGTGTCGTCTTCAGCGATGAGAGTCGCTTCTGCCTTGGTGCCAATGATGGTCGTATGCGTGTTTGGCGCAGTGCAGGTGAGCGCCACAATCAGGTCTGCATACGACCGAGGCACACAGGGCCAACACCCGGCATCATGGTGTGGGGAGCTATCCCCTACACTGGCCGTACACCTCTGGTGATCGTCGAGGGGACACTGAATAGTGCACGGTACATCCAAACCGTCATCGAACCCATCGTTCCACCATTCCTAGACCGGCTAGGGAACTTGCTGTTCCAACAGGACAATGCACGTCCGCATGTATCCCGTGCCACCCAACGTGCTCTAGAAGGTGTAAGTCAACTACACTGGCCATCAAGATCTCCGGATCTGTCCCCCATTGAGCATGTTTGGGACTGGATGAAGCGTCGTCTCACGCGGTCTGCACGTCCAGCACGAACGCTGGTCCAACTGAGGCGCCAGGTGGAAATGGCATGGCAAGCCGTTCCACAGGACTACATCCAGCATCTCTACGATCGTCTCCATGGGAGAATAGCAGCCTGCATTGCTGCGCAAAGTGGATATACACTGTACTAGTGCGGACATTGTGCATGCTCTTTTGCCTGTGTCTATGTGCCTGTGGTTCTGTCAGTGTGATCATGTGATGTATCTGATCCCAGGAATGTGTCAATAAAGTTTCCCCTTCCTGGGACAATGAATTCACGGTGTTCTTATTTCAATTTCCAGGAGTGTAGTTTGGACAAGAAGAGAATAGAAGCTTTTGAAATGTGGTGCTACAGAAAATGCTGGAGATTAGATGGATGGATCACATAAATAATTAGAAGGTACTGAATAGAATTGAGGAGAAGAGAAGTTTGTGGCATAACTTGAGCAGAAGAAGGGACTGGTAGGTAGGACATCTAGTGAGGCATCAATGAATCACCAATTTAGTATTGGACGGCAGCGTAGAGGTTAAAAATCTTAGAGAGAGACCAAGAGATGAATACACTAAGCAGATGCAGAAGGATATAGGTTGCAGTAGTTACTGGGAGATGAAGAAGCATGCACAGGATAGAGTAGCATGGAGAGCTTCACCAAACCAGTCTCAAGACTGAAGACCACAACTACAACAACATGCAACGACACTGACGTATGATGTTTTCCAAGGCGAATCGAGACTAAAATAAATATTTGTAGCAGCTCTAAGAATATCGTCTACCCTCCAGGGATTCATATTTCGCGAAGCACCTGAGTAACACTTGCGAGTAATTCGAACGTACCGGTAGCAAATCTAGCAGTCTGCCACTGAACTGCTTCAGTGTCTTTCTTTAATCTGTCCTGGTACGGATCCGATACACTGGAGGAGGACTCAACGATAGATCGTACTTACTTTCTATATCCGGCCTCCTTTAGATGAAACACTCTTTCTTAGAATTCTTCCAATAGACCGAATCGACCACTTTCCTTTCGTACCACGATCCTCATATGATCGTTAAATTTCATATCACTTTGCAGATTCACGACCAGATATTTAAACAACGTGACTGTATCGATCTGGACACTACGAATGGTGCAATGGAGGACCGTGTCAAACACTTTCCGGAAATCTAGAAACATGGAAACTATCTGCTATCCTTCATCCACAGTTCACAGTATATCATGTGAGAAAAGGGCAAGCTGAGTTTTGCACGAGTGATGCTCTCTGAAACCACGCTGGACATAAACTTCTCGGTCTCAAGAAAATTTATTATATCCGAGCTCAGAATATGTTCAAGGACTGTGCAGAAAACCTAGGTTAGAAATATTGGTCTGTAATTTTGGGGGTCCATTTTCTCCCTCCTTACAAGCAAGCGAACTACGCTTTTTTCTGTTGCTTTGGGACTTTGCGCTAAACGAGAGATTCGCGATAAATGCAAGCTAAGTAAGGGGCCAGTGACGTAGAATATTCTTTAAATAACTGAATTGGGGATCCATCCGCACTTGGCGATTTATTTGTCTTCAACTCATTCAGTTGTTTCTCTACGCCAGGGATACTTTTTACTATGTCGTCCATACGGGAGTCTATTGGATGGTCTAACGATGCTATATTTGTACGATTTTCCTGTTTGAACGATTTCTTGAACGTGAAATTTAGAACTTTGGCTTTCGTTTTGCTATTTTAAAATGCCAGACCAGAGCTTCTGGTGGACAACATGAAGACACTTCATTTTCTATCGCGTTTCCTCCACCATTGTAACGTAATGGGCTGCATAAATCAAAACTTCCCGGAGCTGTACAAATGTGTTAGAAGAGACAATGTATGTTTTTCTCGTAAAAACTACTCCAAACGTAAGCACAGTATCTAGTACCTTTCATAATGCAAGAAGATCTACAGTATCTGTTCATCTGTATCTACTGTTAGCCAAAACTTCGTGTGTAATGGAAGGGAATGATAATCGCTGAAGAATTTGTTCACACACGTATTCAGAATTCGGCAGCGGCGCCTGCTCCCTGGGACACGGTGTTGCTGCCCCGAATTCCGCCACCCTCTCCCGCTACGTACTGCACAGGCGGCCGCAGTTGCTGCAGGCACTGTCCTCTGGGTGCTCGGTGTCTGAAACTTTGCAAAACGGTGCTCACTGCCTTCCATCCAGTCCTCATTGCACCCGAAGGACGAAGAACGAAAAATTCATGGACAGCTTTGACGTTCGTGGAATTCCGACAGCGGGCAGTCACGTATCAGCTTATCGTTTACTTCGAGTGCCGGTTGCCAGGTGCCTGTTTCTGATAAATCCAGCTTAATCTGAGATAAGAGTAGGTACGCTTCGCATAGTATTTTTTGTTGTTTTTTTTTTTGTTTTTTGGAGGGAAACAACGGAAATGTTTTTCACATGAAGTTCAACTTCGAAGCCCTAGGACACGTCTTACTATAAGAAATGTGCAACTTATGAATCCTTTCAGTCTTCATTTTCAGCTTCCAGTGCGAGACTGAACAGTCGAAGTGTCTCTGAAAATGCACGTCAGTCAGTCAGTTGTGGCACAGATGTACAGGAAAGCTGTTGTCGCAATCCTGACGTTAAAACGAGTTCCTTTTGACGTGTCTAAATAGTCCGGTATGAAAAGGGGCAGAATAGCTCACATTCTCCTACAAAAAAATTTAGAGATTATTTTCCGTTTATTTTATGTATCTGTAGCATTGCGCGAAACTTTTGTGCTTACATTTGTGACAAATTTAAATTAGCACCTCGAAATGTTGTATTGGCAGAAACTGCTGTATTTGCTCATGTGCGTCAGTTTCGTTACAAAAACGGAAACGCAGACTGTGGCATAGAGCTATGAAGTGGGGATGTAAGGCGCGGAGGGAGAAGTGACGTGGCGAATACACGAGAGTGTGTCGAAGAATGTGGCGCACTACAGCTTCTGCAACTCGCGAATATTCAACAGCGGAGAAGATATTAGATAAAACCGTTATCGTTAGAAAAGGCAAGAAATAAGAAATATTCGACTTCATGAGAGAGCTGCACATATATCCTGTATGCTTCCAGACGTTTTATACGAAGTGTCAAAAGTGATGCTGTACTGCCGTAGAGAAAGTAAACGACACCTTTCAGAGAAATGCAACGAATCGGATGCATCCTATTTGTCCGAAAGAGAGTCTATAAATATCGTCAAGATGAGCTGAGAGGAAAACAATTTGTGTTTCTGAAGCAAATATTTGTTTAATTCGTTTCAAAGAAATATCAGCTCTCAATCATGGTATGTGGCTGCATATATGGAGCGCAAAATAAACTCAATGCAGCTTCCGTTGTTTTGCAGGTACTAAGGTGCTGCATTTTCATTGAAAGTACTTTCATTCTATCCTTCGAAACGCTATTCCAAAGTTTAGTCACGAAATGTCACAGGTTTGATTGCTGAACCTGCAGACTGAATACATGCCTGCGCCTTCTGAAGCCAATGGAAGAAGATGACAAACCGATTCTATGTTCTGCAGCTCATGTCTATAATGTCGATGGGAAACATGTAAGAATAACAGAGGTACCACGGCGCTCGCGATCTGCCTTTGTGTACCGCAAAGAGTTTTTCAGTAGTATTGGTTCAAATGGCTCTGAGCACTATGGGACGTAACATCTGAGGTTATCAGTCCCTTACTTAAACCTAACTAACCTAAGGACATCACACACATCCATGCCCGAGGCAGGATTCGAACCTGCGACCGTAGCTGTCGTGCGGTTCCGGACTGAAGCGCCTAGAACCGCTCGGCCACAACGGCCGGCTTCAGTAGTATTGTTAGGCATTGCAGACGTAGACTGGTTATTTGTACAGTGGACACTGGTAAAAATGGCTCCAACATCGATGGACGAGCTTGTAGAACAGTAACAAGGCCATCTTAATTTATCAGACCCATCTCCATTTCGGGGTGAGACGTACAAGGCCCGTTTTTATGGCCGATCAGTCTTCCCCCCTTCTCACAATCTTTGTTAAAAAATGACTTGACAAACGAATGAAGAATGTACCGGACGTTTCAGAAATAAGTACAGAACTTTTGTGGGATTGTAGGTTGTATATATGCAATCATTTTAAGTATACCAACATGGGGTCAGTGATGGTTAGCGTGCTGGTGTGGCACACAACGCCAAGGCGCACTCGTTTTGCCCAGAGGAGACGTCGCTGTACACCGTGGTTACTGCAGCAAATACTCGACGTATGCGCCACTGACTTGACGCTCTAACTCAGACCATCGAACCATGCAACGCTGAACAATGGACAGAGTTTCACTGGCCTGGTCTCCGACGTCTCCTGCAGCAGCGGCAATTTTAGCTGCGCGTTCTTCCATAGTGTTTACAAGAGTTAGATTCAGAAAAGTCCTCACATGACTCCAAAGATAAAAAAATCGGGATGTGAGATTTGGGGGTGTTGCAGGGCAGAGAATAGGTCCATTACGTCCAATCCAGAGTCCAGGGTATTGTCTGTCTAAAAATCTTCTCACTCTATTTGCGAAATGGAGAGGTGCCCCATTACGCTACTAGGGCATTCGTCCTCTGGAGCGGCACATCTTCGTGAAGACCGGGAAGTACGTGTTCCAGAAATAAGCGATAACCACGATTAGCTGGACGGTGTGGAAAAACATAAAGCCGCACTACTTGGTCGCGGCTAATTCAAGTCGGAACTTAACTGAATATATTCCTGGAAATGGTGGACAGCCGTACCTCGAAGGATTTTCACGAGATCATACATGGGAGTGGCAACAGCTGAACATTCCTTCGCGTGTAACATTCTATCAGTCCACAGAATAATTTTTGCAAAGTCGGAGTTTGCATTCTTGGTGCAAAAACAATACGACATTGTCGTTCCGAATTGGAAAATCAGTGCGTAGAAAGTGCTGTACCCTACACAACTTGCAGGTATCACGACGATCATCAAGCCGGAGTTCTCCAAACACTGATAGAACTAGCGTTTAGAGCACGAGCAACTGAGTTTATGGTATCTGAAGTACTCGTTCCACGAAACCAGCATTGCGCAGGCTCTGTGGTCGACCTCTAACGTGGAAATCTCCCTCTGAGGTGCCCCTTTCATAGAGGCGATGATCCACAGTAGCAGACGTTCTCTGGCCTGGTATTCGTCTCTTTGAATATCGTTTTGTTTGCAGACGTCGAGCTCCTTCCACAGTTCCCTACAGCACCAAAGGCCAAACGCATGTCTGGAACTTCATGAAACGAAAATCTCTCCACGTCCTACGCATGGTAACACGGAGTAAACCACCTTTTTCTTTTTGCAAGTGCCTACCATTGTTCCATTGTACCTCACCTATGTGTATTTCGCTTTCACCGCAACGTGATTCGTCATCAGGTGTTGCACCAAATGACAGCGCACTTCAGGTATACATCACCGAATCAGCACAAAGGCAACTAGTAAGGAGTTTCCTCGTTAGGCCACGGGTATCAGTGAAAACAAATGGCATTAGACATCCTAACTGACGGGTATGTACCACCCGTTTATTGCACCATCAGGCGGACCTATGCCTTTCTGAGGTCGCCCACTGTCGTAAATAAGCCTCAGCGACCCCATGTTCGTAAACTTAAAACGATTGCCAATATCCATCCATCATCCCACACAACTTCTGTAGTTATTTCTGAAACATCTGGTATAACAGCTCATTGTCATGGCGACAGCAATCAGTTGAAAGCCTGTGTGGTATATTAACAATTAAATCACAGTATAAAGTGCGCCATTGTATTGAAACCCTTCCAAAGTTGACGTTATCATTCAAGCTAGGAGCGTGTTACACAACGTTATCTGGAACTGTGACGGAAGCCGGCCGCTGTGGCCGAGCGGTTCTAGGCGCTTCAGTCCGGAACCACGTGGTTGCTACTTTCGCAGGTTCGAATCCTGCCTCGGGCATGGCTGCTTGTGATGTCTTTAGGTTAGTTAGGTTTAAGTAGTTCTAGGGGACATGACCTCCGATGTTAAGTCCCATAGTCCTTAGAGCCATTTGAACCGTTTTTGAACTGTAACGGAACATTCTCAAGGTCTCAATACATCAGTATCACAATAGAAAACAAAATGAGCAGTGAATTACAATCTCATCAGACTACTCCACAACATAGTAGACAATATCGTTGCACATATTTTGTAGAACACTTTCCCATTCCAGGTCAGGACAGGTACTGTATTCGTACTACACACTGATAATCAGAATAACACTCAAAGGCGGTGTGCTAACTTTCATTTCCACAGTGTTACAAGAAGACGGTTTATCTGCTATACTTACTACTCGCAGTGGCACAAATTGTTAGAGATAAATGCTGTTTTTATCACATGATTTACCTTCCCACTTGTAGACAGGTTTGAATCTTACGAGCTCACTTAAGTGACGGCAGTTATAGAGTTCGTTACCTGTCTGCCATTACGGCGGCGTAATGGACCCGTTCAATATGACGCTCTCTGTTGGAAGAGTCGTTTCAAGCTGCAACTGACTAGGGGAGGACAGTCTGTTGAATTCCGTTACTTAAATTTTTAATATCCATTTTGAAGTTACGTTTTTGTTGTGAAATTATTGGTTTTCTGGAGCAAGTGTTTTAATTTCATGGCATTTGAGATGTTTTTCGAAATATATTGTGATTTTCCTGGATAGGCTTAAAAGAACTTTCATTGACGTCTTGTATGTTTATTTGTGTTTTCCTCATACTTTTATCACTGAATTAAGGAAATAAAAACGATAAGCTGACATGGAGTTACTACAACAAAAGAGTAGTGTCCCATATATGACACGGTTGTTTTTACAGAGGCCTTATATGAAGCAGAACCCACAAGATTAGTGGATGATTAAAAGTGACGAAGTCGAGGAACATGAATGGAAATACTTACAAAAATCCATTGTGCTATTGTTATAGACGGAAGTGGGATTAGAAGACCCTAAAAAGGAACCCTACGAAAACACAAACGAAATTAAACATAAAGTCAGCAAAAAAAGTCGACAGTTTTGCGGAAACTTATGCAAGACGGATAAAAACAGGCCGAATAAGAAACTTTTTACGGTCATTAATGCTAGTAAAATTTGAAGACCAGTTGGCTGAAACAAACAAAGATAGACCTGAAGTTTTGCAAAATTAAAAAAAAGAAAAGAATTGATAAAGAGGAAGAAAAGAAGAGAGGAGGAGAAGGTTACGTTGCCAGTATACTGGCAGAAGTAAAGCTATGAGTACCTCTTGTGAGTCGTGCTTTGGTAGCTCAGTTGGTAGAGCACTTGCCCGCGAAAGGCAAAGGTCCCGAGTTCGAGTCTCGGTCGGGCACACAGTTTTAATCTGCCAGGAAGTTTCATACCAGCGCACACTCCGTTGCAGAGTGAAAATCTCATTCTGGAGATACGAGAAAAGTTATCCGAAAGAGAATGAAACAGCATTAATCATAACCCAGGAAAATAAGCCTGTAAAGAACTGGGGACCAGCAAAGTCGTACCAGAAAAAAAGCCGGACGTGAAAAGAACACCAGTAAGCACGTAGCAGAATAATAAGCCAGAAATAAATATAGCAACAGTAATCAGGTAGCAGAAAACGAAGCCTAAGATGTTCAGGGCAGTAGCAATCAGATACAGGAAAAAAAGACGGAAGTGAATAGAGAAGCTGCCATTAAGTGTCTGAAGGATAAAACAGAAATAGTCAGAAGTGAATAGAACCGCAGCAAACAGGTTCCAGAAAAAATAGAAGCGAGTAGAGCAGCAGCAATCAGGCACACAGAAATAGCCTCTTCTTCAGAAAGCAGCAGTAACTAGATAGTACGAAAACAAGCTAGAATCAATAGAGCAGCAGACACCAGGTACCAGAAAAAGAATCCAGAAGTGAATAGCCCAGCAGGTATTCGGTACCAGAAAAATAAGCTTCAGCTGAACAGAAAAGCAACAAAAAAGATGCCAGGCCGAAAAAAGTAGAAGTTCACAGAGCACTAGCAACTAGGTAAAAGGAAAAGAGCCAGTGGTAAATAGAACTGGAGCAATAGGGTACCAGCAAAATACACCAGAGGAGGATACATTACCTGCGATCAGGTAGCAGAAAAATAAGCCAGGAGTGAATAGGGCAGCAGCAATCAGATACCAGAGAAATAAGCCAGACGTGAATACAGCACCAGAAAGTAGGTACTAGAGAAAACAGCTGGAACGGAATGGAGCAGCAGCAAATAGGAACCATAAAAATACACGAAGTGAGTGTAGCAGCAGGAATCAGGCACCAGAAAATAATCAGTAATTAAAGGGGGTAGTAGTGATCAGTTGCCAAAAGAATAATCGATAAGTAAATACAGCAGACGCATTCAGGTCGCAGAAAAGTAAGTCAGAAGTAAATAGAGCAGCAGCAATCAGGTACCTCAAGAAAATTAGTTAAATGTTGCGAGCTATTATTCCACGGTCGAATGGATTTCCCATTAAAACCCTACGTTTCGAGTCCATCTGCAGAGGACATTTTCAGTAGGGATCGTAGCTACTTTCAATGTCTAATTCACACCGTGGCCCGCTAATGACTGTATAAAATTCCACTTCTGCCTTAATGGGCGCAGTGGCGTGACTGCACCCGAACGCAATTGGCCGTTGCCGTCTGCCGTCATCCGCTGTTGCTATCACCCCATGGTTTAACACTGTTGCACATCTTCAGCAACTGAATCCAGCTGTCATTCAATTTCACACCGTCTTCCATCCTGCTGACATTCCTGGGGTATATTACAACCTCTATGAACTCTCTGTATAATCTTTCATGGTATTCACTTGTCGCTGTCAATACTTCTAACAAAATGAATATGTTAGTCTCTTGGCTGCAAATCACATTCCGCGACAGTGATCAGTCAATCTCCCCTCTTCTACAATTGCCTTTGTGCCCTTCCAGTTGTTTCTTGACCGTTCTTATTACAGGATCCAGGTATACTTCACCACAATTGTCTACATAGTCACTTCAATCACGGGGCGATCAGTAGACCGTACATTCACAGTTGATGCTTTCCGTCTCAGTATTCAACACGAAAATACGTAACCATATTTTCTGTTTCATTCCACAGTCAGTGGTATGCAATAAAGAGTTGGTGCTCTTTACAACCGAAAACAGTATCTTTACGTCTTGCACATACGCAAACAACAACTCAAGTACACATGTTATTGCTAAACGTTTTCGTGGAAGTAGGGGCTAGGAGGTGCTGGTAAAATAACACACACTGCTAAAAATACCTTTTTATTTTAAAAGATTTTCTAATAAATTTTTAAGTCTGCCATTGCTTTAAAAGAAATAATTTCAAAACAATTTCAAATAACTTAACAATTTTCGTCATGAAAAGGAGATTACCAGGTATGACATTAACAACTTGCCAATAATGCAAATTGTTTACTCAGACAATGCTTAACGATTTGATTAGAGATCTGGGTTTAACGAAAGAAAAATCTGAATTGCTTGGCTCTAGATTAAGAGAAATGAACTTATTGGCAGTTGGAACCAGCATGTACCAGTATAGAAAGAGAGAGCAGCAGTTTTCCAAGCTTTTTCAAGAAGAAGGTGATTTAGTGTACTACTCAGACATTCCGGGTCAGATGAATGTGTTTGGTATTGAATACAACAAGGAAGACTGGAGGTTGTTTATTGATTCATCAATAACTAGTTTAAAGGCTGTTTTGTTACACAATGGTAACATGTATGCATCTATACCTGTTGGACATTCTGTACATATGAAAGAAATCTATAAAACCTAGGAATAGTGCTGAATAAAATAGGCTATTCTGCTCATGGCTGGATGATATGTGGCGATCTGAAAGTAGCATTCATGATCCTTGGTCAGCAAGGTGGCTTTACCTAATTTCCGTTATTGTTGTGTGAATGCGATAGTAGACCTAGGGATCAACACTGGTGCAGAATTAACTGGCCTGTGAAGGAGTCTTTAAAACCTGATGAGAAGAACATTCTACGCAAAAACCTTGAAGGTCCACAAAACGTACTCCTACCACCTCTACATATAAAGTTAGGCCTAATGAAACAGTCTGTAAAGGCTTGGCTAAAGATGGACTATGTTTTAAGTGTCTCTGCCAACTGATTCCACACCTTTCAGAAGATAAACTAAAACAAGGCGTCTTTGTCGGAACTGACATTAGAAAATTGATCTTTCACGTTAGCATTGAATCCACGACGACGTTAAATGAGAAAGAAGCATGGGTATCAGTCAAACAAGTCGTTACGAAGTTCTCAGGACATGAAAAAGAGTCAGAATATGTTTCTATTACAGCTACAATGTTAAAGAAGTTTAAAACTTTAGGATGTTTAATGAGCCTGAAAGTTCACTTTCTGAACAGTCAACTTGATTACTTCCTGGACAATATGGGAGATGTTAGTGAGGAGCAAGGAGAGCGTTTTCTCCAGGACAGTAAAGTGATGGAAAACCCCACCTAGGCTGCAGAACACTAACATGGTGGGGGACAACTGTTGGTCACTTCACCGAGAAGTTCAGCAAGCGACTCGTCGTAGCAAAAGCTACACAAAAAGCTTCAAAGAAAAAAGAGAAAGAAAATAAAAACCAATTCGAGCTGACAAGTGAAACCTCTATTAAGACATATTACTGTTTTAAGTAGCTTAGCCGCGCGGAGTGGCCGCGTGGTTTAAGACATCATGTCACGGACTGAGCGGGCCCACCCGTCGGAGGTTCGAGTCCTCAGTTGTTGTTAACATAAGTTTAATTAGTGTGTAAATCTAGGGACCGATGACTTTAGCAGTTTGGTTCCTTAGGAATACACACACATTTGAACTATTTTTTTTATGTAGCTTACTGTAAACACAATCCATGGTTATAGTGTAACAAAGCGTTTCATTAATTTCCTCCTTTACCGTATAGCAAAGGATTTTATACTACATAATGAAAAGCATATTGCTCGAAAACTACAGGTGATACAAAAAAAACTAAGGCTAGATTTGGAATCAGGTCATAAAAATCTATGATCACCTATCGAACTGAAAAAAGTTATTAAAAAAATGTCGTTGGCCTGTGGAATGAATGGCAGTACAACAGTCTCATCACCAGTTTGTAACACAAATTTGGAGTGTGTATAATAATTACGAGTTTGCTTTCACTAGCTTTCATCAAAAACGCAACAGACCTCCAACTTGCAAATCACCGAGCTCTAGTTTGACACCACTGAAGGCGCAAATGTCGGTGGTTTGGGGTGGTTTGGGGTGGTTGGAATGTACACTTCAGGGGTTCTGGTTCGGAGCTGTCCTTGAAATAAGCAATGGGTAACAGTCCCTTGTGTCACTGCTGCTCAAATCGCTGCTGCAGATGCAGTACGATACGACAGATTCATACGTCGGACATGGAGGTCTTCCCTCTCATTAATACCATGTGGCCGGCTGGAGCCCGGTCTTCTTGCGATCGTATATTCTCGTGACCACCGCTGCCAGCAACCATCTTTCTGCAGTATCGCCGGAGGAAAATTCAGCTTCTCGTAGCCCTATTACACAATCTTGTTTAAACTCAACGAGGGTCTGATAATGTCATGTTTGTCTCCTTAAAAGCATTCTTTCCTGACATCAACACACAACGTCCAATCTCAAACGTACCTAACGCTCTCGACCATCACAGCATGTATTTAAAGTAAACTTTATTTGCATCTTCGTCATGGTACTACTTGCGCCAGTCTCGTGTGACTGGTGCGAAATTCGAACAGACATCCTTTTTCAAATATAGAAACACGCGTACCAACTTCCATATGTGTCGCACGATTCTTTCTAGATTATGTGATTCTTTTTCCGTCAGTGTATTACTCGAGGCCAACATGTTATTACCAGTAACATTCACTAAGTATTTTATGAATAGAACTTACATACAGCACGCAACATGGCGGAATACATGTCCTACACATACATATATAACTGACCACGCGTTAGTCCGTGTGTGCAGATCGAACACATTTACTCAACATTGTATGCAGGGCTGACACTACTTCCAGTTTCAAAAGTAATTTTTGGATGCAGCTTTTGGAGCACCAGGTGATCCTGTCTTCAAGCTTATTTTATTTTCAATAGGTACATTCCGGGACATCGGTTCCTCGTCAAAAATTTTGTGGTTAAGTCCCCTTCACTGCTTCTGTAAGACCCTGACGAATCGTGAAACAGTCTGCACACCTCCCTAATACGATCCCTCAGTCAGCCAGTCCCGTAGATCGTTTGCAGTATTTTTGTTGACATGATGTGGAGTGACTTCAATGTACAATCAGTCTACAGGGCGAGGAAGGCGAGATGTCCCAACTCACATATATCCACAATGGGTAATAATATTTGGGTGCGCCATACGCTAATTAATAGTGCAGAATTATAGCAGTAACCATCCGGACCGACCTCAAATGGAATGACCACACAAAACAAGTAGTAGGTAAAGCAGACGGCGGACTGAGATTTATGGGAAGCGTATTAAGTAGTAAGTGTAATTTAGCTATGGAATAGGTGCTTTACGAAACACTTGTTCGACGCAGGCTTAAGTGTTGCTCATGAGTCTAGAACGCCTGACGAGGTCGGGTTAGTAGAAGGGGCAGAGAAGAAATAAGAAGGAGCCGTGCGTTAGGTCATGGGGTCGTTCAGTCGGCGCGAGAACGATATGGAGATGTGCAGCAGACTCCAGTGGCAGAGGCGCCGTGCACCACTGAGAGATGTACAGTCGAACTTCCGAGAAGAGCCGGGAATCGTATTACTTCCTTCTACATACGTCTCGCAGAAAGAACACTACGAGAAAATTCGAGAGGCTGCTGGTAACAGCAAGGTCGACCGACAATCATTCTTCGCATGAATCATTCGCGACTGGAACAATAAAGGGGTAGGGGGGCAAGTAATGGTACCGTAAGCTGGCCACTGCTGACAATGTGGTGAATATTTTGAAGTGAACGAGTAATTAGCAGAATTTATGGCTATCGAATTATTTGACCAATAACTTTTTGTAAGAACCACAGGATATCCGTAAATAAAGTTGAAGGATCGTGCTCTGCCAGTAAAGCTCTTTCACAAGCCGAATGACTGTGCGCCACCAGCCCTGCACAAGTTCCGGACACTCGAGGGTGTGAAAAAAGACATTGGTTTTAAGTCTGCTAAGGATCTGGAGAACATGATTACAAAATTCCAGGTTCCCTTGAAGTTCAATGTGGAACACGGAGGAAAGCAGTTATCAGACGTCTGTGAAAGACGTGGTCACTTCATTGTCTGAATGTTGAAAAGGCCTTTTAGCAAGGTGCATAAAATCCTATTATACATCCGGCAATGCTATCGATACAAAATCTCCCATCTTTTGGAGTTGCTTACATTCATCTGCCAGCAAAACAAACGTTCGCTCTCTTATTTATTGCTCACTTGGAAGCGGGTAATGAATGGCCATGGAACATTCTATGAACAGACGAAGCCCATTTCCTTCTCCAAGAACATGTCGCTAAGCAAAACTGTAGAATGTGGGCAACGAAAAATTCGCACGCGCATCAAACTGTATCACTTTATTCTGCATAAGGTGGCTGTGTTTTGATGGTGGTTGACGACAACTTTTATCGCAGAGCCGTACTTTTTCGGGGAGATGTGTCCTGTGTGTCCTCTTGCATGTATCGTCAGTCTTAAACGCTTTGAGAGACTTTTGCGCAGAAATGTTATTCTAGCCCTTCAGCGTGGATGTGTGGGTATGATCACTTTTACGCAAGTTGGTGTTCCTCCGGACACTGCACAGCCATTGAAGCTTCTCCTGGAGATGCATTTCAGAAGTGCTGGAATTATCAGCCGTCATTTCCCTACAGCCTGGCCGACCAGATCACCTGGTTATAATACGTGTGACTTCTGGTTGTAACGTTTCTGAAATTCATTGTCCAGTGTTCCTATTACGAACGTAACTGCATTGAAGACAGGCATTGCGCAACGCATTCTGAAAGTAGACCCCGAGACACTCCGGCTTGTTGTGGACAAGCTGTTTCTCGATATCGGATTGTGACGGAAAATGGTGGACAGTATATTGCATATGACTTGCACCATTATGACTGCAGTTGTAAGTAAATCTCTTTTTGATTTTCATGCGATTTTTGGTCTCATGACAGTTACAGATCTATCTCATTTTGCTTTTTATGCTGTTTTTGGTTCCAGGACAGTAAAAAAACGATCTTTGTTCATTCTTATACGGTTTTTGGCCTCAGGACAATTAAGAGGTTTTTCCTATGTGGTACAACCTTGCCGCGGTGAATGGGCTTACCTAATTGTTGACTGCCGAAATTGTGCAGTCATGAACATTGAACACGAATGGTGTAATATTGCTGTTCATGTGTTATTTGTAGCCGGCCGCATTTACATTAAGACACTTACGGTGCCGTCTGTTGGTAAATCTTCGTAACATTCTTTTTTGGTCTATGATATTTCCCCCTGAGTCAATAATATGCTGTTCAAATTTAACGTCATTCTGAGCTGTCGTTCTCTTTTCAAGTAGAGTTTCTGTTATCGACACTGTGTAGGTTGGTTGTTTTGGGGAAGGAGACCAGACAGCGAGGTCATCGGTCTCATCGAATTAGGGAAGGACGGGGAAGGAAGTCGGCAGTGCCCTTTGAAAGGAAGCATCCCGGCATTTGCCTGGAGCGATTTAGGGAAATCACGGAAAACCTAAATCAGGATGGCCGGGCCCAGGATTGAACCGTCGTCCTCCCGAATGCGAGTCCAGTGTCTAACCACTGCGCCACCTCGCTCGGTCGGACACTGTGTACACTCAGATGACAGAAGTCATGAGATGTCTCGTAATATTGTGTCGGACCTCTGTATGACAGCCGTTATGCACGAACTGACCTATCGGTTATGTCTCGTAAATGTTCAGTCGGATGCATGTCGGGTGACATCAGTGGCCAAAACATTCGGTCCAGTTGTTCAGAGTTCTCTTCAAATCAATTGCAAACAATTGTGGCCCCGAGAAATCGTTGTTTTGGAACACGAAGTCTACGAATAGTTCAGGTGGACCAGGGTACCCAGTCCATTGCATATAAACCAGCCCACACACTTATGGAGCCACCACCAGCTCGCACAGTGCCTTGTTGAAAAAAGGCATCCATAGGTTCGTGCTGTCTATCATCAGGTCTTACTAGCTGAAATCGTAACTCATCTGACCAGGACACGGCCTTTACAGCGTCTAGGGTCCAAGGCTCCAAACCTATGGGAACCGCTGTAGGCGATTTCGTGCTGTGAGCAAAGACACTCACGTCGATCATGTGCTGCCGTTTTCCATTAAAGCCAAATTCCGCCACACTACCGTAACGGATACGTTCGCCGTACTTCCCACACTGACTTACGCAGTTATTTCACGCAGTACTGCTTGTCTGTTAGCACTGACAACAGTGTGCACGCGCCGCTGTTCTCGACCGTTCAGGGAAGGCTGTTAGCCACCGCGTTGTCCATGGTGAGAGGTAACGCTTGATATTTGGTATTTTTGCAAAATTCTTGGAACTGTGGATTTAATTACCTAACGATTTCCAAAATGGTGTATCCCATGCGTCTAACTCCAGCTACCATCCCACTCCCAAGGTCTGTTAATTTTCATTGTGCATGGATAATCACGTCGGAAACATTTTCACACGAACCACTTGAATATAAATGACAGCTCCGCCAATACACTGCATGTGTATACCTTCTCTATGCATTACTACCGCCATATGTATATGTGCACCTCACTATCGCATAACTTTTTCATCTCAGTGTATACACGTCCGTCTGTGGCACTCGAATCAGCCCAGAGGACTTCACCGAAGTGAATATGTTGCACCTTATCTAGTAGGAACAAGATAACAGCACCAGAAATCAGTGTTTCTCCGTCAAGAAGAGAGAAGAGGTCCACAAACCTGCACACTGCTGTTCCGAATGTGAGCAAAGATGTGACTCAGGTACGGTCCATATGTTTAGTATTACGGCTGCATGTCAGGTGCTCCAAATACCTGCTACAATGTGATTGTCAGCACTGATCTGGAAATCTCGCAGCGTGGACCTGTGCTATAAGTCGTTGCACTTCTTCGTGAGTTATCTACTACTTTATAAACCTCTAGATTTAGATTTCACTCCAGATAAAAGTCCAGTGGGGTAAGGATATAGGCCAATCTGTGTTTGAAGGTGCGTGTCTCCAGGTCGTGAAGGTCTGTCCTTGGGTCGGTATGCGTGATGCAACGCTGCACAAAGGGCCATTGTAGGATACTCCATGGTGTAAAGTCACGTGACTGTAGCAGCCCGAGCTGTGGCCGGCTCGCGCTGTTGCCGTTTTTTCCATTGGCGTTTCCTCACCATCGAGGGGTGCCTTATTGCTCCCTCAGTTACTGCCTAAACGAGTTGCTCACTTGCCTCTGTCGGTGGCAGCAGCAGCGTTTATAGATTCTAGTACTGCTCTACCTTTTTCGGTGTGACCGCTTTATTTTCCGTGTGGTGCTGTGTGTGGGTAGTCGGTCGGTTCCGACAGAGCAGCGAGGAAGTCACTGCGGCGTGTGGTCGGTGGCGCCGTGCACGCGCGGTCGCAGTTGTGACGCACTAGCTGCGAGAGCTACAAAATTCCTCGCCCTACCGAACGTGGATACTGGAGTTGAGTAATCAGTTAACCTGTGGCGAAGCCTCAACTGCTGCCACATCTATTTGTTCATTGCCGGTTGTTGCTTCCTGGGCAGTTCCTGCAAGCAGCAACATTTGTGTGCTGGAGTCGGCAAATTTTGCAGCTGTATTCCTGTACGGCGTTTAACTATTGAAATGATTGTAGCTTATTAGTGGAGTGCACCAGTGGTATCTTCTTCCTTGTGGCCATTACCGTTCCGGTTACCTGCCCTGATCTTTACCGTAGTTTTCTAGCTGCATGTTTTCCTCACCATGTTGATGCTGTCCGCCATGGCGTGTAGTTCGAAAGCTTGATGTTTTTCTCCTTTTTTCTTTGAGTGGTTATTGTGCCTTGACTGTATTTATATGCCAATTATCAAGACATGGTGATGCTGTGATATTCGTCCTCGCTGATATTTTCGATTGTCGTACTGTTGGTTAGGTGGAAGGGAATTGATTAGGTTGTTGGTTGGTTCTTCAGCCGTCCCTAGGTTGTGCTGCCATCCGATTATTTAGTATTATGCTTGGCTGCTACATGAGAATGGTGAAGATTAGATGGGTAGATCACCTAACTAAGGATGAAGTATTGAACAGAATTGAGGAGAAGAGGAGTTTGTGGCACAACTTGACAAAAAGCAGGGATCAAGGGATCACAAATTTAGCATTGGAGGGCAGCGTGGAGGGCAAAAATCGTAGAGGAAAACCAAGAGATGAATACACTAAGCAGATTGAGAAGGATGTAGGCTGCAATAGGTACTGGGAGATGAAGAAGGTTGCACAGGATAGGGTAGCAATAAGAGCTGCATCAAACCTGTCTCAGGACTGAAGACCACAACGACAACAACAACATTCATGGTTGCCCGTCTCACCTAACCTGTTGTTAGAGTTTCCTCCCCAGGCCAACACTTGGAACACTTCTGAGCAACACTGTTCTGTTGTTTGGGATTGTGATTTTCTTTTGTCTCAAGTGCTGTGCGAGGCCTTCAGCTGTGTATTAATTTAATTTGTTTTAATGTTCAGTATGTGGCCTTCAGGCGAACATTATGTTAAATATTTTAAGATAAGGCCTGCACCCGTCAAAGAAAAAAGCATTTGAAATTTCAAAATATTCCTCTCTATCTTAATTTGTTAGCCAGGCCTTAAGCCCTCAGTTCTTCTATTTTGCAACTAAGGCCTTCAGCCATGTGTATTCCTTAACGCAACTTTAATAACTTGTGTTCTGGCCGTTAGCTGTATTGTTTCTGAATTCTATTAAGGACGTGTGTGATTAAGTGTTTTAAGCAAATAAAGTTTGTATGTTTGTGCATCTAGCAGCAACTGATTTGGGCCTCTTTCCACAACCTGGTCCGCTCTGTCCTGCGAAACCAGTTTGACAGCCATTGAATGAATCTTTTCCGGTCCACGAATCCCAAACTCATCACCTGGACATGATGTTAGGAAGAACTCCGCTTACTGCTGTGTTTGCTAAAACAGGACCGGTTTCGCGGCTTTAAGCCGCATCATCAGGTGAACAATGTCGAAAGACAATAGGCTTACCCATCGTTCCTAGTCAAAATTTAATCTTCAGAGAATATCGCCAATACTATGGCGAGCGTTTATTGAGATATTCTCTGAATAGTAAATTTTGACTGGGAGCGATGGGTAAGCCTATGATCTTTCAACGTTGTGCACCGAAACCGGTCCTGTTTTAACAAACAACAATTTTACCAGCTGTAATAGGAGTTCTTCCTAGTATCAGCATGTCAACAGCTGCGTATGCCTGGAATATAAAACAGTTAGTCATCATCTGAAGATTGATTGATATTTTGGGACAGTGAGATGGTGCTCCATCCTGCTGAAATATGGGAAGCTGCATGTGGTCAGCCTGTGCCACATTAAACACAGCAACACGTGAAAGTAACTACGGCTCACGCGTGACTTGTGTAAGTCCCGGTATATGAGGCAGTCCCCACACAGTGTGTGTAGTGTCCGAGAAGTATTGACTGCGTCTCAACAAAGTGTGATATTTCATCAAGGAAACCAGAGTAAAATTAGGTATACAATATTAGGTATACAATACGCCAATAGTTAAGTTGAAAACCTCACTTCCCCTCCAGACCCTTGCCATTCTGGTGTGGTTCATATGCAGAGTAAACAGATCAGCCAAGACGTCATGATCTCCGACCTGCTATCGAAATAAAGTCATCCGGGCGGTAGCAACGTCACATGGCGTGGTATGACTGCTCGTCAGGGACACACGGTGCATGTAGTATCACTGAGCATTCCAACTGTAGCGGACCTAACATCAAACTTTAATGCTGGGGAGAGTAAAAGTGTGTCTGAACACACAGTGCACCGAACACTCCTAATGATGGACTTCTGCAGCAGATAGCCCATACATGTGCCAATTTTAAGACAGTAACATCAGCAAGTACGACTGAAACGGCACGTGACAATAGGCAAAACGTCGGCGCAGTGTCAGAGCGTTGCCTGCTCTGATGAATCCCAATACCTTCTTCGTCATGCCGATGGCAGGGAGCGAATCCGTCGTCTTCCAGGGGAACGACTCCTTGACACCGGTACAGCGGGACGGAGACAAGCTGACGGCAGCTCCATTATGCTCTGAACAATATTTACATGGGCATCCATGGGTGCAGTGGCGCTCATGCAAGGCATCATGACGGCCAAGGACTGTCGTACACTGATTGCAGATGACGTACATCGCTTCATGACAATCATGTTTGACGATAGAGTTGGCGTTTTTCGACAAGAAAATGCGCCATGTCACAAGGTCAGGAGGGTGATTGAGTGGACTGAGGAACACAGTGGCGAGATCCAGTTGATATCCTGGCCCCTAACTTGCCAATTCTGAACCTGATCGAACACATCTGAAATGCGACTGATTCGATTAAATGTTGCGTCAAAGCTCATCGCCCCCTCCGAAGAATTTACAGGAATTAGCTGACGTGCGCGCGCAGATGTGCTGCCAACTCCCTGCTGTGACCTACCAAGGCCTCAGTGTTTCCATACCACGACATGTCGCCGCTGTTATGCGTGCCAAATGTTAACATACCGGTTGTTAGGTAGGAGTTCGTAATGTTCTATCTGACCAGTGTACGTACATAATTCGCTACGAAATAACCGCCGGAAATTCGTCTGTTTGGTGGACAGAATTGTATGATCAAAACTAGTTCTAGGAATAGCTGTCTGACGCCAATTTTCTTTGCTCTGTTTCCATGAAACTTTTAATGCTTTCTATAAACCTTACACAACAACAAACACGTTTTTTCCAACGTTTTAATACTTATTTTCTGATACGAATAAGGTCTGCTCATTATGTTTCAGTAGCCTTTTATTATGAAAGTCTGCAGGCTTTCGTGGCCGTTGTCGCTGAAGTTAAGGGGACCAGGAACGTCCTATACCTCCAATGTTAAATGTAAGGAACATATTCTTGACACCAGAATGATGAAGCTTTTACAGTATAATATTACATATATTTAATACCATGTAGCATACGGATTTTAATTTATTGGTGTTTTTTGGGAAGATATTAATTATTTTGTTACTGAAAATAATTGACACATTTTTTGGAATAGTATCTTTGAAATAAAATCTGTTATCAAATATGTATCACAAAAAGGCTATCATACAAGGTGTATATTGGCACTGTTTACATTCCTTTAAAAATTTTAGGTCTTTATCCCTAAAAGTTTAGCAGAAAATGTTCCTTATATGGCAAAAAAGTGAACTTGTGAAAAACGAGTTTCAAAGTTTCACTAACATTTTAGTGGAGTCCAGCACCATAGAAGGGGTTTTCACTTTCACTAGACGTCTCCCCATCTAGCCTTCTTTGCACACATTTCATTCTTGGTCTGGCTTGCCTCTCACACTCCTTTTCTTTCCTTTCAGCATCCTGTTTCCTCTCATTGTCAATCAACATCATTCCACTCACCATGTACTTTCCGGGCATCACATCGAACTTCTGCAGCACATTGCACTTTATAATGTTACCTTTCTTGTACGTAGCAATGGCATCATATACTCCAAAATGAAGAGTATGAATTTCCACAAACACATGCTTGCATACACGTTCAGACGCCTGATATTTGTTGTACTTGCACCAGGAATTAGTCCATGTAGTGGTTCCTCGTCAGTCGATAAAGTGTGGTAGTAAAGTGCCATTACAGCCTTTTCCACTGCATCAACACTGTGAGTACTTATTGCCAGTCCATAGCCTCTCTGCAATCTGTTGATTAACTCATCTGTCAGTCTTTTAGCTCCACCTAAAGGTTTTCCATCACTGAGTACTTGCTCTTTCATTGTGGTCTTCAGTCGATGCAGCTTTGCTCCCATACGTTTCCGAACGTGATCTATGCACACCTGTTTAGTAATCTAACATTATTTCCATAAGGTTTCATATCATATGCGGCTGCAAAAGACTTCGAATCACCTTGTATGACCAAGGAACTGTAGGAATCTGATTATGTACCACAGAAGAGAGAGACTGAAAATGTATTTCACACCGGAAACTTCCATGGCCCCACTAGACCCACTGCAATTCCTTCGACAGTTTTCTGCAAGCGCATCCTTCACTCTTTTAGGACACCTACAGTGCTTGGATTTAATTATAACGTCTATAACTTTTGTAGCATTAGCACTTTTTGCCGTTATTAACCCATTATGTGAAGTGTGCCCGCGCTTCTGCCACGTGCCATCTAGTGCGACAGTCAGGTCCCGAGGATTCTGAACATCTGGAATTTCTTCATTCACCGCCACAACCTCCTCCACTGCTTCTTTCATGGATTCTTGGGAAATATCTTCAACACAGGGTCTAACAACGGAGTTATATTTTGAGAATTTCGTTGGTGGTGGTGGTAGATTCATTACACCACAAAACATTTGACCAGCAGAGTATCCTTTGCCGATTGACCTTAGAGCATAAACACATCTAATATTTACACCATAGTACTTGCTTTACTCATATCGGTTTCACCTTGGCCTATTTCGACGTATTCTGAGTTCCAAAATGAAACACTGTAATGACAACTAGTACAATGGAGACAGATTTCTGCTGCAAGTCCTATGTGTCGCTTGACATTTACTGACATACTCAATTTGCAACATTCCTTACACATTACTGAACTCTCAATCACCTTTGAGAGCAATGAAATGTTAATTATTTCGTTCACATTATCCTCACTACACTTCTCCAAGAGACTGCAGTATTTTTCAGTTGATCCATGCAACTTCTTGCTTGTGCTAGAGACAGGAGTAGATTTCAGTTAATGAATAACCTCACTATTTTCATAATCATTTCCCAAGGTCAGAGAAGTCGTCACAGTTCCACTAGTGTCCCTCGGAGGAGGCTTCTTCCTCTTGTAAACTCTGTTATTAAATCGAAGCATATTTGATAAGTTCCAGTTACGCAATACAAATACAACACAAATCGTGCAATAACCACCAAATTCTCAATGTAAACAACAGTATCCAAAGACTACCATACGCAGACAAAACAATTGCCTATCAAATCGTGTTGCCAACATAGTATAAAGTCTTTGGAAAGACTGAAAGTTATGAAAAACGATGTTTTCAATGCATCCATGGAAATTCAATGTCGCGACATGCCCTCTACAGCACATTATTTAAAATAATATTTTCAATACTTGGAGTTGAGCTACAGGTAAGATTAACATGTCATTTTAAATAGGAAGATCTGTAATATTTTATTTCAAAATAAACTGAAAACCCAAAATTTCATCTTTTTAGGTTCCGGGTTCCCTTTAAAATATTCTGGGTTATTAGGCCGCGTCATGTTTCTTCTAAAATGTTCGACGTTTCGACCCCCTGCTAGGATCTTCCTCAGGATATTTTGGTGTCCACTTTGCTTCCATTTCTGTTCCATTTAATTTTCTATCTTAATCGCACTGCATAGTTTGTCACTGACAAGTAAGGTGGCATTCCCTGCACACTTCCCTGGTTAAAGATCGGCATCCATATGTTCATCTGCGAGGTTTACCTACGACAGTATTCCTAGCTTAACTTTAATTTACATTAGGCAGCTGAATCTCAGGTAATGTTCAGATTGAGTCAGGTACCTAATTGCTTATGTAAATCAAGGCTCGAAGACCGCCTCCTTGCAGTGTGAACTATAGTTGTCACGCTATAACCATATAACTTTTGTGCTCTGTAATAGCCCTGTTAGTCGCAGATAGCCGTTTTTGACAGAAGTCTGCCGTAGTTAGGAATGAATTTGGCTTAATATATTTATAACTCGAGGAGTTGGATGACTAATTAGAGATTCAAACGGCAGAGAGGCATCCTGGTGTGTTAGTGACTACAACTCGACGACATTGGCCCGATTTCAGTCAGTGTCCTGTAAACTGTCTCCACTGAAAGCAAGTTCTCTCTTTCAGAGCTGAAAACATTAGGTGTACCAGGTGAAATCTGAAGTACCTCTTATTCTCTTGTGGATGAGCTCGAAATGTAGCTGTTAATGATTCAAAATTTTTGCGATCTGACCACAGTCTAGAAGGAGAATGTGTTTCTTCTCAAAAATGGAAGAAAAGCGTGACGCGTCAGAATCGTTACGTTTTTATTTCACAATTTTTTCGGTCAATTTCCAGAACATTGTCTGACCAAAACTTTGAACTTTTCACATATTGTACATAATTCTAGGTCGTTTCTTGAAGACAAACGTAAGGCATACGTGACAATGTACCACCCAATCGGATTACGGCCTCTGTATGTTTCTTCTGTTTCAATGAGATCATCATATAGCTTGCATTTATTTTTCAAAATGCTACTGAACTCCACTGTATACTCAAGATTCACAAAATCTAGCAATCTTATATTTGCAAGCAAAGCTTCAACTACTTCAGTCTGAATCACTTATGTTTCACACCTGTTTCTCGATCGAGCTATTTCCATAATTTTATGCGATTTTTTGAAAGGACTGATCGAATTATGAGAAGTAGTAAACTCTTTTGCGCCTACAGTGTGAGCAACATCTAAACTCTAGTCACCTAAAGTGGTATATCACAAGGGGAAGGCCTCAGACACGGCCAAACGATTGGGCTCAAATTTCACAGGTCGCTTGTGTATAGCGTAAAACGTGGCCAAGAAGGGCACGTCCGTTCGGATTGTCTCCGAAGACGGCTTACTCAAATCGCGACAGGTGAATCTATGACTCCTTCTACGGTGACGACCCTTTCTCTCAATTACGCCGAAGTTGCACGGGCAGCAACCTTTACCGATGCTGACCACACGTCCGATAGCCGCCCCCGAGAGCGAGGCCATGATGGATTCTGAAGTACGGGTTCCGGCCTGTACAACAGCGCCCCCACCTGAAGATACTCACCGACCAGCCTTGCAAGAAGGCGTTGTTGCCAGGATGGACATTGACCCACGGGTTGTGCCGACAGCGGCTTTCCTACCAGACACCAGAACAGCTCGAGAAATCCACCCACATTCAGGTAATGAAACAGACGTCCGTAAACAGCGTTCCCCGCGAAAACACAAGAGACGGCGGCGTGCTCCTACGGACGAGTGTTTGCAGCGATCGTCTGACATGGACTGTGGAAATTCCGGCGACGGTACCGTCGGTATAGAGGCCGCTGTAACTTCAAACTCGACAGATCGCCGTGGTGACGGCTTCAGCCCCTCCGACCCCACAGAACAGCAGGATCACAAGCAAACAGCCGCTGCCGATTCCCAGCCAGCATAGCCGATGGAGTCAGCGCCGAGTGCCGCAGCAGCCACTAACAGCCACCAACGGCCGATGGTATTTCATGGCGACTGGGTGGACGACAATGAGGAGAATTCCTTGCCCATCGTGTCGGACGACACGCGGGGAAATCTACTCTACCAGCGTTGATCCTTTTCCGCCATCAGTTACAGTGACGAGACAGCCTTACAAGAGTATCGATGGCCAACACGGGTGCAATGGATAGACCTCAAACTTATCGCGTTGCAACTATAAACATCAACACTATACGGACGCGCGCTAAGTTATCCTTGCTTCAGGATATTTTGAACTTTGCTTCCATCGATATAGCCCTTCTCCAAGAAGTGCATGTCGACGACTTCCCAGGCATGTACGGTTACGATGCTTGCGCCTCTCCAGCAGCGGTGTCGCTGTACTTCTTCAGGAAGGGATAGTGGCGGACGATATCCTGTTTCCGCCTGGGGCCAGAGGAATGACACAGTATTAGGTGTCCACCTTATTAATATCTACGCACATTCCGGGACGGACAAACGTCGCCAATGTTCACGATTCTTTGCGGAAGACGTAGCCCCTCTCTTCCAAGGCCGCCACGACCATCTGCTGTTTGGAGGTGACTACACTTGCGTACTGGCGCCCAGAGACCAACTCCCACGACATAATCCGTGCCCGGAACTCGAGAAGCTAATTCGAGACCTTGCAAATGGTGGACACTTGTGAACATCTTCACGGCCACCGGCCGGGATTCACTCACTTCACGAGTCACTCTTCCAGGCGTATCGACCGGATTTATGTCTGACGCTCTCTCGCCGCTGGAACACAGGATACGGAACTGTGGCCTGCAGCTTTCTCCGACCACTCAGGTGCCGTCACCCTGCGGCGGCAACAAGTTTGGATAAGCCGCAGCCCTTGGAAATTAAACATCGCTCACCTGTCGTACCGGGATTGCCACCAAGCCGTTGAGGATACGTGGCATTTGTGTGGAAATCGCCTCCGTGCATATCCTACAACGATCCGCTGGTGGCTGGACTGCGACAAACCGGCACTGAGGCGAACGTTGATAAACTACGGTCGCGACCACGCCACTTGGCGTAGACATGCACTCGACTTTTACTTCAGGGTACAGCGCGACTGTGATGCTATGGCGCCGTCTCCGTAACGGCAAACGGCAGTCCACCGTGCTAAGGCTTAGATCATCGCTCATATGCGACGCCACCTAGAAGGGATAGTCATCTTGTCGAGGACGCAGGATCGGATACCGAGCGAACGCCCGTCAATGTTCCACGTCCTTCGTGAACGTGAACGACGCCAACGAGCGCTGATACGCTTCATCGACACGGAGGACGGTCGTCGCCTCATCACGCAACAAGACATAAACACAGCATTCTACAATCATTATTCCCAGCTCCATTCCGCTCAGACCCCTGATCCGACAGCACTGGAGGACGTCTCTCAGACGATTTACGGCACCGTCACCCCGGCAATAGAAGCGGCCTTGATGAACGAAGTTACAGAAGAATAAGTGATCGACGCCATTAGAAAAGGAGCTTTCAACAAGTCTCCGGGTCCTGATGGCCTCCCCTTGGAATTTTACCGGACTTCAATATTTATTAGCGTCCCGATGGACGGACATCTGTCGCGAACTACTATCCCCGGACGTGCCGCTCCCTGCGGCCCTTGTGGAAGGGATGATAATTCCTATTCACAAACCGTCCGGTGGCTCACGACCGCAGGACTACCGCCCGTTGACGCTATTGAACTGCGACTTTAAGATCTTTTCTCGACTGTTGGCGGCGCGGATACGCCAGATCTTACGAAATGTTATCTCACTCGATCAAACTTCATTAGGAGGCGACAATAATATTCAAACAGCACTCAGTGAATATCGTAACTAGATCTCACTGGATAGGGCTTGTCGTCTGAAGGGTGCACAGGTGGCAATGGATTTTAGTCAAGCTTTCGACCTGCCCGCATCTCGTGGTCGTGCGGTAGCGTTCTCGCTTCCCACGCCCGGGTTCCCGGGTTCGATTCCCGGCGGGGTCAGGGATTTTCTCTGCCTCGTGATGACTGGGTGTTGTGTGATGTCCTTAGGTTAGCTAGGTTTAAGTAGTTCTAAGTTCTAGGGGACTGATGACCATAGATGTTAAGTCTAATAGTGCTCAGAGCCATTTTCAAGCTTTCGACCGTGAGGACCACGACTATTTGGAAGCGGTCCTCCAACTTTTGCGGTACCCACAGCCATTCGTCAATGCCGTCATGCAACTACTCCGTGGCGTGATGTCCAAGGTGATCGTCAACGGCCGAACTACGCAGCCCCTCACCATTTCTCGATCGATACGTCTAAACTGCCCTCTGTCCACTTTACGCTGTGGCCATGGAACCACTTCTCTGCGGCCTGGGCCAACGGCTAACGGGTATGACGTTACGAGGCCACACTTTCCGATGTAAAGCGTACGCTGACGACCTGGTGATTGTCATCCACAACTGTCACGACACCGCTGAGGCACTGAATTGGATAGAGAAATATAGCATGGCCACAGGTAGTCGTATCAACGTCGCAAAATCAGTGGCGATGAACATCGGGGTCGGATTGTCTGAGAACAGAGACACCCCCTTACAGCTCAGAGATAGTTTGAAATGTCTCGGCATTGATTTCACAGACGATATACGACGGACCGCTGCTCGCAACTTTCGACGGCTTTTACGAAATGTTCGAACTGGAATTGTCAACAACCGCCTACCAGCCCTGGATAGTGTCTGAAGGACTCAGTATGTCAACACACATTTAGCGTCACGCATTCCGCGCATCGCCCAAATATTACCTATACCGGTGATGTTAGCTCGCCGTATACTTGCGGCTTTTGGGTCCTTCGTGAGTTCAGGGATGCTTTTCAATATCAAATATGAGACTCTCACCCTTCCCCCAGATCGGGGAGGGCTTGGCCTTTATCACGTTTATGACAGCGCAGTCGCCCTATTTGTGAGCACATTAGTCAAACTATGGCACCGCCGTCCGGACAGTCTGACCAGTTTGTTAATAGAAGAACTAGCACCGCCCTCCCTGCTGCCACCTGTGTCGATACACCACGTCCCCTCCTCGCTTTTCTACATCTTTGTCTTTTACCTCGAACTCAGTTACGTTTACTTATTACCAGCGACTCAATTGGCGACGGCAAAGACGGTTTATCGGGTCCTGCAACGTGGACGACCCGATAACGTCGTGGAGAGGAAGCACCCGACCGTCAACTGGCGAGTAGTGTGGAGGACAATTCACCACGTCACACTGGACTCTGACGTCACAGCGATGTGGTATATCACTGTCAAAGGTAAGCAGGTGACCAGATCAAGCCTACATGCAATCCACATGGTAGACTCACCCACGTGCACGAGCTGTGGCGTTCCGTCTTAGCTGTGGCGAGTCTGCAGCAGTGTGGCACTTAGTGGCTTCGTGGACATGCAGTGCATTGTTTGTTTCAAGACGGCACTAAGGACACTTTAGACTTTTGGAACTATTTGCGAGAACGTCATTGCAAGATCCTCCGTAACCCAAAGTATCAACAATATTTTTCCAATTATTTGTGGAGTGCGTTCCACGACCCTCCACGTATCTGGAACATCACGGTAAGAGAAGCTAAAAATTACAAGACGATGATAGAACACTACACGAGAAGTCATACCTGGATGATACAGCAGAGTTTCGTCGTGAACCCTCACACTCTGTAGCAGTATTTGCCCCATTTTCTATTTTTGTCCCCGGTGCTGAAAAGTCTTCGCAGTTTTTGTTTCCCATCAAGTGCAAGATGTAGCACTGGTTAATGGTGGTATGGATTCCACCCTTCAGTTTTGTTTCATGGTTTCCTTAGCCCCGCACTTTTCTCTCTTTCTTTCTGCTTTTTCTACAACTATTAGCATGTTTTTAGTTATGTGCGTCCCCAACTCGACGCAGCGAGTGCACTTACTACTTTTCAGTTCCTTACCGTCTAAAAAAAATTTTAATTAAATTAAATTTAAAAAAATATTTAAAAATTTAAATAAAAGAATAGAAAAATATAAGAAGTTCACAAAAAAGGCACGTAATCGCTGGGTCGGTGGATCGAGTTCGCCTCGTCAGTTTTTTTTTCTAACACAGTCATTTTCTTTACTATTAAAAAAAAGTGCGAAACGGTTAAGGTAACCGGCTGGGAAGTGGTGAACGCGGGTCCGAATCTCGAGGAAACTATACAGATTTTTTTCAGATTTTTTTTTTCTAAATTGTAGTTTCCCTTTCAGAATTCTTAAGGGTAGGGGCGTTAATAAGGTACGCAACTCAACACCGAAGAATAATAGTAATAAGGTAGGGAAATTAATTTCCCAAGGAACGTGAACTAGTAAAGAATTAAACTCTAACCTCTTCACACGAAAACAGCTCCGAGTAAGAATGCTGCGAATTCCTCACGAGTGACCACAGATAGCCAGCCGCGTGGCGCTTGTTTACAGCGAGGCACGGGACAGAACGATGCGGGGAGAGTTACTGCATGCTGCCCCTATTGCCTCTTCGTCGTATCATAGTAGTGAACCTCGAAGAACCCAAGCACGACCCTTATATGGTTCAAATGGCTCTGAGCACTATGGGACTTAACTTCCGAGGTCATCAGTCCCATAGAACTTAGAACTACTGAAACCTAACCAACCGAAGGACATCACACACATTCATGCCCGAGGCAGGATTCGAACCTGCGACCGTAGCGGCCACGTGGTTCCAGACTGTAGCGCCCAGAACCGCTCGGCCACTCCGGCCGGCACCGACACTGTGTTTCGATTGGCAAAAGTGTTACAAGACCGTTTTATTATCAATATAGTACCGGAAGCAGGCAGTTCTGTTTCTCGGCGTTCCAGATCGATAGGAGCTGCTATCGTAGAGCGATTTTTGGAGCTTACGAACGAAATGATTTTTGTTGATACTGAAGAACTATACAGTGAAGGCGAAGCAGAAGTTGATTAAGTGGAAGATATCACGACTAGTGAATCTCAAAATGATCATAACACTTTGGAAATGTCCACGTCACAGGCAATCTATGCTCCATCTGTTCCCCTTGAGCTTTACGAACCGGTTACTAAAGGATTTAACTATGGCGCTATACCCCTGGAAGTAAAAGTAAAGGCGGTAGCGCTTGCCAGGAATCACCCAGATTGGAACCCACAAACACCGCAAAAGGATGGATCAACAACAGCCCTGGAAAGGAAGAAGGACCTAAAATTGTGGGAAAATGATATTGTTAAAGGAGGGACATATACCAGGCGATAAATAAGTGGTCATACGACCGATCAGTCGAATCTCGTCGTCGTAACGAGAATCTAACAACGAGAATACACCTGGAACGGGCTGCAGGGATTTTACGTTTGCTGCATCATTATTTTCGGCAAGGAATTTCAAATCGGAATATAAAACTCGCCAACCGCACGTCACTAAACACGTATCCCACAAGGAGGTAGAAAATAGAGAAGATATACAGAAAGTGGCGGCTCCTTTCAGCACATAAACGGCGTCACTTGTGATCGGTTGTAATCGTGATTACGCGATCAACGCTGATCATACAGGATGCAAGTATCTCGTGAACATTCGACGCACGTTATCACATAAGGGAGGAGAACAAACACTTGTCGCAGTTAGTAGTAAAAAAAACTAACATTCCTGCATGGCGCAGTATGCCATCACAGCCTCTGGAAAAGTGTTCCCTAAGGTTTTCCTGTGTTTACTAGAAACGAATATCACATTTGGTCCTCGGGTTATGGAAGTGGTCAAACACTTAGCCAACTCGTTGAAAAATGTTTACATTACTTGCTCCAAGTCCGGGAAATTTACAAATGCGGTTTACAGAACATTTGTTGAGAATGTTTTAAAGCCACACCTTGCTGATAACAAGTTTTGTCTAATATTGGATCGCTGGGGTGGGCAAACTACTACTCTAGTGTATGACACCATGTTTAT